>NC_037684.1:2138574-2147684 GCF_003255815.1 Theropithecus gelada
AAAAAAAAAAAAAAAAAAAAACGGCTGAGAATATAGATCCGTATCATGGGCAGATGGCAGCTTGAACATGACCCCACTCCTTTCCATTCCGAAATCTTAACGCACTTGTAGATGAACAGGTAGGAGGGGTCCATAGGGTGTGAGTGAAGGCTCAAGCTCTGTCAGAATCTAGAGTTGGTACAAGATCTTCTCCCTCTTGGCTGGGCGCCGTAGCTAACGACTGTAATCCCAGCACTTTGGGAGGCCAAGGCGGGCAGATCACCTGAGGTCAGGAGTTTGAGACCAGCTGACCAACCTGGTGAAACCCCCATCTCTACTAAAAATACAAAATTAGCTGGGCGTGGTGGCGCATGCCTGTAATCCCCGCTACTCGGGAGGCTGAGGCAGGAGAATTGCTTAAACCCAGGAGGCAGAGGTTACAGTGAGCCGAGTTTGCACCATTGCACTACAGCTTGGGCAAGAGAGACTTCTTTGAGACTCCATCTCAAAAGAAAAAAAAAAAAAAAAAGATCTTCTCCCTCTTGAAACAGATGAGAATTTGGGAACCAGAGTTAGAAAGCACATGGACCACAGAGATCCATGAAGTCCAGGGAGAAAGGGCAACACTAACCTGTGCCAGTGACCTAGTCTTATAGTCCACAGAGCTAAGGGCATCCTGAACACAGGGGTTGAACCAACTTGGCCCTTGGGATTTGAAGAGACCTAGACTTTGTAGCACAGGAGACTAAAGAGCAGAGAGACTTCCTCCTGATGCCCTGACAAGGGACTGACAACCTCCCTACTGCTGGGTCACAGGGAGAAAGACAAGTGCACCTTCTACCAACTGCACGATTGCTGGACCTGAGACTCAATGAACAACAAAAGAAAATATGAATGATCTTAAGTGGATCTGGTATAGCCAGAGAAAGGATAAGCACTAAGATAGTTAGTAAAGGCAGACCTTAGGCCAGGTACAGTGGCTCATGCCTGTAATCCCAGCATTTGGGAGGCCACAAGTAGGTGAATCGCTTGAGTTCAAACCTCATCTCTACTAAAAATACAAACATTAGCTGGGTATGGTGGTGCTGATGCGTGCCTGTAGTCCCAGCTACTCAGGAGGCTGAGGTGGGAGGATCATTTGAGCTCAGGGGGCAGAGGTTGCAGTGAGCCAAGATTGCGCCACTGCACTCCAGCCTTGGTGACAGAGCAAAAACCTGTCTCAAAAAATAAATAAATAAATAAATAAAAGAAAAGGTAGACCCTAAGAAAACAGAGCTGCCGGAAGACACAGATGATAATCTGAACAACAAAAAACATGAGTACTTAAGCTTTAACTACAACATAAATACACACAAAAAGACTTTTTAGAAATAATAAATATTATTTTAAATAAAAAATGTCAGTAAAATGAATTGAAAGAGTAAATTATCAGAGTTGAAACTAGAATTACTGGCCTGGACAAGTGGACGAAATATCTTAAAGCAAAGATAAAAATATAAAGAAATGTAAATCTGAAGGAAAAGCTAAAAGAATTAGAAGATAAACCCAGGAAACCTAACAGTTAAATAAAAGAAATTCCAGAAGAGAACATATATACATAAGGCACTGATTAACAAATATTAGAAGAAAATTGCCCCAATAAAAGACCTGAGTTTGCACATTAAAACGGCTCACCAGTTTCTAAGCAGGACTGACTAGAAAAGATACAAGCTAGACACATAATTATAAAATTTCTGTGCTACAACGAAGATAAAACTATTTTGGAAGCTTTAGATAGAAAGTCCAATTATTTATTAAAAAAATAATCAAACAGGCCAGGCACAGTTGCTTACGCTTGTAATCCCAGCACTTTGGGAGGCCGAGGCGGGTGGATCATGAGGTCAGGAGATCGAGACCATCCTGGCTAACACGATGAAACCCCATCTCGGCCGGGCGCGGTGGCTCAAGCCTGTAATCCCAGCACTTTGGGAGGCCGAGGCGGGTGGATCACAAGGTCAGGAGATCGAGACTATCCTGGCTAACATGGTGAAACCCCGTCTCTACTAAAAATACAAAAAACTAGCCGGGCGCGGTAGCGGGCGCCTGTAGTCCCAGCTTCTTGGGAGGCTGAGGCGGGAGAATGGCGTGAACCCGGGGGGCGGAGCTTGCAGTGAGCCGAGATCGCGCCACTGCACTCCAGCCTGGGAGACACAGTGAGACTCCGTCTCAAAAAAAAAAAAAAAAAAAAAAAAAAGAAACCCCATCTCTACTAAAAATACAAAAAATTAGCCGGCCGTGGTGGCGGGCACCTGTAGTCCCAGACACTTGGAAGGCTGAGACAGGAGACTGGTGTGAACCCGGGAGGCGGAGCTTGCAGTGAGCCAAGATTGCGCCACTGCACTCCAGCCTGGGCGACAGAGCAAGAGCCTGTCTCAAAAAACAAAAAACAAAAAACAAAAGATAATCAAACATGAAATTTCTCATTTATATCAGTGGATAAAACAAAACCAAAGTTAGGTTAAAAAGGGCTTCTGATATTCTGGCACTGTCCTACTTACTGACCTGGGTATTAGTTACATGGATGTGTACTTTATAGTAATTTGTTATGCTGTTATGTTTTATTGTAATTTCATGTATCTTACTTTAATTTTGAAATTATTAAAAGGTATGGTGGCTCACACCTATAGTCCGAGCTATTCAGGAGGCTGAGGTGGGAGGATTGCTAGAGCTCAGGAGTTCAAGGTTGCAGTGAGTCAAGATCACACCACTGCACTGTCGCCTGGGTAACAAAGCAAGACCTTGTCTCAAAAAAAAAAAAAAACAAACAAACAGGGCGCAGTGGCTCACACCTGTAATCCCAGCACTTTGGGAGGATGAGGCGGTCGGATCACAAGGTCAGGAGTTCGAGTCCAGCTGGGCCAATATGGTGAAACCCCATTTCTACTCAAAATACAAAAACCAGCCGGGCATGGTGGCGGGCGCCTGTAGTCCCAGCTACTCGGGAGGCTGAGGCAGGAGAATCGCTTGAACCTGGGAAGCAGAGGTTGTCGTGAGCCGAGATCCGGCCACTGCACTCCAGCCTGGGCGACAGAGCCAGACTCCGTCTCAAAAAAAAAAAAAAAAAAAAAAAAATATAAACATGAGTGTGTGTGTGTGCATTTACAAAATAGACACACATAAAGAGATGCATGAAAGAATTGTCAAATATGACAGTTATCTAAGATAACAGAAATATTTCTTCCTTATACATTTATATATTCAAATGCTTCAAACAATTAAAATCTATTAATAATCAAAAATTTACAAACAGACCAGGAGCAGTGGCCCACACCTATAATCCCAGCACTTTAGGAGGCCACGGTGGGCAGATCACTTGAGGTCAAGAGTTTGAGACCAGCCTGGCCAACATGATGAAACCTCACCTCTACTAAAAATACAAAAAATTAACCAGGCATGGTGGCACGCGCCTGTAATCCCAGCTACTGGGGAGGCTGAAGCAGGAGAACTGCTTGAACCCGGGAGGTGGAGGTTGCAGTGAGTTGAGATCATGCCACTGCACTCCAGCCTGGATGAAGGAGTGAGACCCTGTCTCAAAAAAAAAAAAAAGAAAAAAAAAATTAGGCCGAGCACCGTGGCTCATGCCCATAATCCCAGCACTTTGGGAGGCTGAGGTGGGCAGATCACGAGGTCAGGAGTTCGAGACCAGCCTGACCAACCTGGTGAAACCCTGTCTCTACTAAAAATACAAAAATTACCTGGGCATAATGACACATGCCTGTAATCCCAGCTACTCAGGAGGCTGAGGCAAGAGAATTGCATGAACCTGGGAGGCAGAGGTTGCAGTGAGCCTGGATGGCACCACTGCACTCCAGCCTGGGTGACAGAGTGAGACTCTGTCTCAAAAAAAAAAAAATTCGCCAGGCATGGTGGCACACACCTGTAATCCCAGCTACTTGGGAGGCTGAGGGAGGAAAATTGCTTGAACCTGGGAGGCAGAGGTTGCAGTGAGCCAAGATTGTGCCACTGTGTACTCCAGCCTGGGTGACAGAGTGAGACTCTCAAAAAAAAATTTTTTTTACAAAACAAAAATAATGGCTATTTTGTTGGGGAAAAACCCTTTTCATCGAGTAGCTGACTACATCTGGAGGTAGTACGCCCAGTAGTTAAGAGGGAAGGAGAATTCAATTTCAATCTAGTATTCTGCTATTGTGATTAAATAATCATGGTTAAATTCTATAAGCTCAGGCCAGGCACTGTGGCTCCCGCCTGTAATCCCAACACTTTGGGAGGCTGAGGCAGGTGGATCACCTGAGGTCAGGAATTCGAGACCAGCCTGGCCAATATGGCGAAACCCCATCTCTACTAAAAATACGAAAATTAGCCAGGCGTGGTGGCACATGCCTGTAATCCCAGCTACTAGGGAGGCTGAGGCAGGAGAATCGCTTGAACCGAGGAGGCAGAGGATGCAGTGAGCCAAGATCATGCCATTGCACTCTAGCCTAGGGAACAAGAGCGAAACTGCATCTCAAAATAAATTAATTAATTAATAATCATAATAAATTCTATAAGCTCTATAGAGCTCAATTTCTACCTAGTACTTATTTATTTTCCACCTTAAGCTGTACTGTCTAATATGATAGCTACCTGTCACACGTAGCTATTTAAATTAAAAATTCAGGCCGGGCGCAGTGGCTCACGCCTGTAATCCCAGCTCTTTGGGAGGCGAAGGCGGGCAGATCACCTGAGGTCATGAGTTCGAGACCAGCCCGATCAACGTGGAGAAACCCCATCTTTACTGAAAATACAAAAATTAGCTGGGCGTGGTGGCACATGCCGGAGGCTGAGACAGGAGAATTGCTTGAACCCGGGAGGCAGAGGTTGCAGTGAGCCAAGATCACACCATTGCACTCCAACCTGGGCAACAAGAGCGAAACTCCATCTCAAAAAAAAAAAAAAAATTTAATTTAATTTAATTAAAAATTCAATTCTTCAGGCCAGGCGCAGCGGCTCACACCTGTAATCCCAGCACTTTGGGAGGCCGAGGCAGGCGGACCACTTGAGGTCAGGAGTTTGAGACCAGCGTGGCCAACATTGTGAAACCCTATCTCTACTAAAAATACAAAAAATTACCTGGGTGTGGTGGCATGCACCTGTAATCCCAGTTACTCAGGAGCCTGAGGCAGGAGAATTCCTTGAGCCCTGGAGGCAGAGATTGCAGTGAGCCAAGATCACTCCACTGCACTCCAGCCTGGGTGACAGAGCAAGACTCCCATCTCAAAAACAAAAAACTTCAATTCTTCAGTCACCTCAGCCACATTTTAAGTGCTCGGTAACCATGTGACTAGTAGTTACCATGCTGGACAGCACAGATTATCAAATATTTCCCTCATCCCAGAAAGTTCTATTGGACAGTAGGTATTTTGCAAATCTTTCAAGAAAGACTGCTATCATCCTACTGTTACTCAGGATGTCATCTGTCTTTATACACTCTTTCCTCCTCAAACCAATTTTACTGATATCCCATCTCCTTCCAAAAATAATTCATATGCATGAAAATGAATAGATATGATTAATGAAATAACAAAGTCATGGTCAAAAAAGAGGAAGCAAAACTTCCTATTTTGCGAGTAACAGTAGCTGTATGTGATGATCCAGTTTGGCCTTGAGCTTTCTAGAAGGCAGAGCAAGAGGGAAAATATGGTAAACTGCATAGTTCTCATTATCAGAAAGAAAAGGATAGCAATTTCTTCAGGAAGACAATTTTTCCAGGCAGTTAGTCCCAAAGCCTTTCTTTGAGGAATCTTATACAGGAGTCAAGCTTCTTCCTTGACAAGTTTTGACAGCAACTGAAATGCAGTTTCTACATGGCTACATCTCTCAAGACGTTTAACAAAAGTACAAATCAGTGAGGGCAATTCTGCAAGGGGCTAGTTTAAACTAAGGTGATCCAAGTACCCTGCCTTCCAGTGGTGTAACTTGATCCCAGGAGAGTTCTGACTACCTCCTAGAGTGAATGGATATTGCCTCAATCTTACAGCTGACTGACCTTTCCATAAGTGACCCCATGTTGGAGGAAGAGCACTAATCAGAGTGGCAGGATTTCTAAGTAGTTTGATAAAGGTCGAAGGGAGGAGGAGGAGGTAATAAAAACTAACAGCTAAACAGAGATTCAGGTTCTCAGTGGATTTCCTTTAACCACCCTAGGGCACCTCTCTGTTGGCCTGAATAGCTGTAAATGGATGTCAGTGACGTAGAAGACTTCATTATCGTTATTAATTATTCTAGCCCTGGCCCTCTGTTCCCCTGAGCTCTCACCCTGGGCAAACAGCCCAGTCGAGAAGCTGTCCAGGCGAATCTCACCTGCAGCCCCAGCTTGCACAGTGATGGGGTCAGCGAGGAGCAAGCGGGGGGCCTTTTTCCAGAGTTGGTGAGGGCACCGGGCTGCAGGATAAGTTCGCGGAGAGGAGTTCTCATAGCTGGTTTTCCCTGAGAAAGAAACCAAGAAAGAGGGCTAGTGTGAGGAAGCCTGGGCTCTGCTAGCCCGCCCTTCCTCCCTCCCTAAGAAGCCCAAGAGGCGATTAGAAGAGTAGGCTCGCATTCTAGTCGCGCAGGAGCGGCAAGGCGAACAAAGACTCCACAAGCACCCAACCCCAGGCACGACCCAACTTTCCAGGACAGTCGACACGGCCGGTGCCCCCGCGCCAGCAGCCCGGCCCAGCTCTCTCCGCCGGAGCTCTCCCGCTCACCGTCTGGGGCGAAGGCGACAGGCTAAGGCTCAGTTTTTTCACCCGCCACATCTTCAGCCAGAAGGCAGGCCGATCACGTCTCAAACCAAGTCGAGGACGCCATGTTCACCCGCCGTCTGTGTTTGAACCTGCTCTGCGCTTCCCAATTGGCTGCTTCAGGCGGGCGCGTCCGCTCGGCGCTGGGGCCCGGGGACGGGGGGCGGGGCCCGCGTTGACCACGCCCCCGGTCCTGCCAGCCAGTGGGTTGTCACGCGCTTTCCGCTGACTGAGCCCTCACCGCAGACACCGACTGTAGGGCTGGATGCAGGCCCGGCCCAGGACAGGTCCTGTGTCCTCACACCGGGAAGGACCCCGCAGGTAGCTGGGGAGTCCAGGAGTCCATCCCTCCTGATTCCAGTGGACCTCCTCACATTCATGGTGTTCACATCCAAGTTGTCTCCGTGGATGGAAAGAGCAAGCCGCTCCCTAGGTCTCCCTCAGGCCCCTCCAGCCGCAGCCTTGACGGGAAAGAGCCGGCCAGGGAGTCTAGAAGCCGAAGCGGTGACAAGCTGCTTCCCTAGGCTTGGTGGGCCCGCGTACAGGACGGCCTGGGCCGTGGTTCTTGACCTGGGCTGTAATGTCTCCAGAGTTTCTGGGCTTTTCCTGGGACTTGCTTAGGCCGGCTCCCAGTTTACTGGGCTTACCGCCTACATGTATTGAACATTGAGTGTGTGCCTGGCGCTGTGCCGAATGGCGTGTAGTAGCTCATTTAATCCGCATAAGGACCTACGTAGTGAGAAATACTATAATACCCATTTGAAACAGGAAGGAGCTGAGTCAGAGAGACCGTGTGTAATTTGCTCAGCATCGCACAGATAGTTAAATGGCAGAGCCGCCCTTCCTCCCCGCCCCGCCAGCTCCTGCCTTCTGCTTGTGCACGGGAAGCCTATTGAAGGTAGGACAGCCGAAAAGTAAGTATTCAGAGTGAGCCGTTTGCGAAGGTGTGTTCCTTTGCACACTCACGGCGCCCTATTTACACTCTGCAAGTCTTAATACATTGGGGGAAAGCAGCAGTCCAAAGAGTAGGAACTATGATGTTATAAACTGCAGCGTCCTCAGGACGGGCTTCCTAGCACTGTGTTGTCCAATACATTAGCCCTAGCCATAGTGGCTTTTGAGCACCTCAAATGTGACTAGTCCCAGTGGGAATGTGCTATAAATGTAAAACACTGTACAAACTGGATTTCAAACACGTCGTATGAAAAAAAGAATGCAAAATAGCACCAGGTGCCGTGGCTCCTGCCTGTAATCCCCGCACGGAGGAGGCAGAGGCAGGGGGATCCTTTAAACCCAGGAGTTCGAGACCTGCTTAAGCAATATAGTGAGACCTATGTCTACAAAAAAAAAAAAAAAAATTTAGACCGGGTGCGGTGGCTCACGCCTATAATCCCACACTTTGGGAGGCCAAGGCAGGCGGTTCACCTGAGGTCAGGAGTTGGAGACCAGCCTGCCCAACGCAGCGAAACCTCATTTCTACGAAAAATACAAAAATAAGCCTGGTGTGGTGGCACACGCCTGTAATCCCAGCTACTCGGGAGGCTGAGGCAGGGAGAATCACTTGAACCTGGGAGGCGGAGGTTGCAGTGAACTGAGATGGCACCACTACACTCCAGCCTGGGTGACAGAGCTACACTCCATCTCAAAAAAATATATATTTTGTAAACCAGGGGTGGTGGCACACACCTATAATCCCAGCTTGGGAGGATCGCTTGAACCTAGTTCAAGGCTGCTATGAGCTATGATCATCCCACTGCACTCCAGCCTGGGCGACAAAGCAAGACACTGTCTCAAAAAAAAAAAAAAAAAAAAGGAATGTATCTTTTAAATACTGTTTATATATTGAAATATTTTAGGAATATTGGGTTAAATAAAATACATTAATTTTTTTTTATTTTTATTTTATTTTTTTTTTTTTGAGACAGGGTCTTGCTTTATCACCACCCAGGCAGGAGTGCAGTGGTGCTATCATGGCTCACTGCAGCCTTGAACTCCTAGGCTCAAGCAATCCTCCTGCCTCAGCCTCCTGAGTAGCTGCGACTACGGATATGTGCCACCACACCTGGCTAATTTTTTATAAAGACAATCTCTTGCCGGGCGCGGTGGCTCACGCCTGTAATCCCAGCACTTTGGGAGGCCGAGGTGGGCGGATCACAAGGTCAGGAGATCGAGACCACGGTGAAACCTCGTCTCTACTAAAAATACAAAAAATTAGCCGGGCGCGGTTGTGGGCGCCTGTAGTCCCAGCTACTTGGGAGGCTGAGGCAGGAGAATGGCGGGAACCCGGGAGGCGGAGCTTGCAGTGAGCTGAGATCCGGCCACTGCACTCCCGCCTGGGCGACAGAGCGAGACTCCGTCTCAAAAAAAAAA
>NC_037684.1:2152669-2213649 GCF_003255815.1 Theropithecus gelada
TTTTTTTTTTTTTTTTTTTTTTTTTTGAGACGGAGTCTCGCTCTCTCGTCCAGGCTGGAGTGCAGTGGCCGGATCTCAGCTCACTGCAAGCTCCGCCTCCCAGGTTCACGCCATTCTCCTGCCTCAGCCTCCCGAGTAGCTGGGACTACAGGCGCCCGCCACCTCGCCCGGCTAGTTTTTTGTATTTTTTAGTAGAGATGGGGTTTCACCGTGTTAGCCAGGATGGTCTCGATCTCCTGACCTCGTGATCCGCCCGCCTCGTCCTCCCAAAGTGCTGGGATTACAGGCGTGAGCCACCGCGCCCGGCTATGTTAACCATTTCTTAAGGACCTTAACCAATTGTGCTGCTGTGACCACAAAAGCCATATGTTGGGTGACCTGAATATTAATTAACACAGTATTATAAAATCCTCTGCATCTGTCCTTTGAAAAAGCATCACAGGGCTGCGAGCAGTGGCTCAGGCCTGTAATCCCAGCACTTTGGGAGGCCAAGACGGGTGGATCACCTGAGGTCAGGAGTTTGAGACCAGCCTAGTCAACATGGTGACACCCCATCTCTACTAAAAATACAAAAATTAGCTGGGCGTGGTGGCGGGCGCCTATAATCCCAGCTACTTGGGAGACTGAGGCAGAAGAATCACTTGAGCCCGGGAGGTGGAGGTTACAGTGTGCTGAGATTGCAGCATTGCACTCCAGTCTGGGTGACAAGAGCAAAACTCAATCTCAAAAAAAAAAAAAAAAAAAAAAAAAAAAAGCATCACAGGCCAGGCACAATGGCTCATGCCTATAATCCTAGCACTTTGAGAGGCCAAGGCAGGCGGATCACTAGAGCCCAGGAGTTCAAGACCAGCCTGGGCTACATGGCGAAATCCCATCTCTTAAAGAAAAGGAAAAGGAAAGGGGAAGGGGAAAGAAAAGAAATGATACGAATAATTTATTCATATCATTTATTTATATCATCTTATTTATATAAATAAATAAATTTCAGCATCACAGAAATCTGAACCCATACCCTACAATTAAGAACCAGTGGTTATTTTACACACCAGGAAACTAAGATCCAGAGAGGTTAAAATGACTTATTAAAGACGATGAGAGCCTGGGCGTCGTGGCTCACGCTTGTAATCCCAGCACTTTGGGAGGCCAAGGCGGGTGGATCATCTGAGGTCAGGAGTTCCACACCAGCCTGGCCAACATGGCGAAACCCCGTCTCAGAACACAAAAATTAGCCGGGTGTGATGGCATGCACCTGTAATCCCAGGTACCCAGGAGGCTGGGGCAGGAGAATTGTTGGAACCCAGGAGGCAGAGGCTACAGTGAGCCGAGATCGCGCCACTGCACTCCAACCTGGGCAACAGAGCAAGACTCCATCCCCACCAAAAAAAAAAAAAA
Source organism: Theropithecus gelada (assembly GCF_003255815.1). Lineage (NCBI taxonomy): Eukaryota > Metazoa > Chordata > Mammalia > Primates > Cercopithecidae > Theropithecus > Theropithecus gelada. Next base: position 2,154,062 of record NC_037684.1, read on the forward strand.
AAGACGATGGGATAGTTATTGGTGGATCCAGGCATCAGATCTCCCAAATTCCAATCGAATGCTCTTAACAACTATTTTGGAAACCATTAATTCCTATTTTTAGTATTCAGTTTTTATCCAGTGTGTAGTTCTGGTCATCACAACTTTAAAAAAGTAATAAAAGTGTCTAAAGAGAAACAAATGAGATAAAAGGATACATTGTCTTATTTATTTATTTATATCCCAACCTTATTACAAGAAGGCTTACAAAGATGTAGATATTATAGTAATATAAAAGGATTAAAACTTAGAAAAATGAGAATAAGGAAAAGAAAAGTAGAAAAGGAGGACAGAACCAAGAACATGACTAGCATACAAAATACATAAACACTTGCTGAAGGTAGGCCACAAATTGGGCTCTAAATGGTCTACTATCAGTATAAACAGAAAAATACAATCAGTTGAATATTTAGTGTCCTTAAGGTAAAAACCAAACAGCAATTAGGAAAACTGGGTCCAGAGAAAATTTTTCCCATGCATTCTTAAATAGAACATTATGAACTGTTATGATAAACACCCTTTACAGTATCCACAGCAATTAAATTTATTTTTTTTCCTGAGACAGGATCTCACTCTGTTGCTCAGGCTGGATGCAGTGGCACGATCTTTACTCACTGCAACCTCCACCTCCTGGGTTCAAGCAATTCTTCCCCCTCAGCCTCCTGAGTAGCTGGGACTACCACGTGCGCCACCATGACCGACTAATTTTTGTATTTTTTTGGTAGAGACAGGGTTTCACCATGTTGCCCAGGCTGGTCTCGAACTCCTGACCTCAGGTGATCCGCCTACCTCGGCCTCCCAAAGTGCTGGGATTACAGGTGTGAGCCACCACACCTGGCCAGCAATTAAATTTCATAGAGATTTTCATATGGATTACCAAAGTCCAATCCAGAAAAAGCAATTCTGCAGAGGCCAATAAAATGCCAGCTATGCATAGGGAAATCTGGTTTAATCTAGAGACAGAATTAATAAACAGAACTACAGAGTACTCTCCAGACTATCTTTTGTCTAGAGAGATTAGATATAACTGAATAATATGGTCTAGATTAAAACTTACTTACCCTCAAGTCTCAGGACAAAAATGAAAATTGTGAATAAAGAAAAATGAAAAGAAGTCATGAAGGCCCAAACTGTATATTAAGGTCCAGATGATTTTCCTTACTAAAGGAAAAGGTTATTGAGATATGTCTCTAACCTTAAATCTTTTCTTTTTCTTTTGAGACAGAGTCTACCTCTGTCGCCCAGGAGTGCAATGGCACAATCTCAGCTCACTGCAACCTTGGTCTCCGGGGTTCAAGCAATTCTCCTGCCTCAGCCTTCCGAGTAGCTGGGACTACAGATGTGCAGCACCACGCCCAGCTAATTTTTGTATTTTTTAGTAGAGACAAGGTTTCACCATGTTGGCCACACTGGTCTCAAACTCTTGACCTCAACTGATCTGCCCACCTTGGCCTCCCAAATAACTTTAAATCTTAAGGTTGATGCATGCCTCTTAATCTCTTGGTTTGCCCATCAGAAACTGAATCATGGGCTGACTAGGATAAATTATCCGTTTAATAATCCTATGCTTTTCAAAGAAGTTTTATTTTGGATAACTGTTCCAATTAGAGACCTAGAGAAGACATTTAACCCACCCATGTTTCAGTTTCTATTTTCTTCCTCACTAGATTATTTTATTCACTTTTCAATTTTTAAAAATTAGATTTATTGCAGACTGGCCTCAAGCTCCCAGACTATATTTTTTAGCTGTATTATGTAGGGGTTGAAATGCCAGCTTTTAAGACTTTTGAAAAATTCACAGGCTGGGTGTGGAGGCTCATGCCTGTGAAGGTTGCAGTGAGCTGAGATCGTGCCACTGCACTCCAACCTGGGTGACAAGAGTGAGACCCTATCTCAAAAAAAAAAAAAAAAAAAAGTGGGGGGGCCTGGTGGAGTGGCTCACACCTATAATTCCAGCACTTTGGGAGGCCGAGGCAGGCCGATCACTTGAGGTCAGGAGTTTGAGACCAGGCTGGCCAACATGGTGAAGCCCTGTCTCTACTAAAAAATACAAAAATTAGCTGGGCATAATGGTGTGCACCTGTAATCCCAGCTACTCGGGAGACTGAGGCATGAAAATCACTTGAACCCGGGAGGCGGAGGTTGCAGTGAGCTGAGATTGTGCCACTGCACTCCAGCCTGGGCAACAGAGTGAGACTCTGTCTCAAAAAAAAATAAAAATAAAAATAAAAATAAAAATTCATATTGCTTCTGACAAGCCTATTAAACACATCAATAGCACCCTGGGAACCCATGAAGTATTATTATTGCTCAAGAAAGGAAACAAGTGGAAGCAGCCCTGGCTGAGAGCCTGAGGGTAAGAGCAGTGGAGAAGTAAAGAAAAGGAAAAGGTCACCACCCTGATCTGAGATGTTGAATTGAGAGGTAGGTTGTATGATAGGGAAGGAATAGGGCCAGCTGTGGCTGCCAGTAGCAGAAAGTCCAAGGTTGGAACTCTGGTCTAAAGCCTAGGAGAACAGAACGGTGAGGCTACAAAATAAAAATAAACTGGATTATCAAGGTGGTCATACTGAGTGGGCAGTGATGGAGATCTTCAGGCTCCCAACCAGGCCCCAATTTACAGTAGAGAGGCTCAAGCAGGGATAGGGTAGAGCAGGAAGGACTCCAGATCACAGTCAAAGTCATCGAAGGGCATGGTCTCTGCTGAACTGGGCTGCGTAGCTTGTGTCTCCGTGACAAAGTTCACTGGCTGCTTCTGTAGGAGCTCTGGGTCAAAGGCCACACCCCGAAAGAAAGGGTGGACCTGGAAGTGATGCAGATAACGTAGACGATGGAGGGGGTTCTGGCATAAGAGCTGAAGGAAAATAGAGCATGAAGGATGATGACTAGGACAGGAAAGGCCTGAACAGAAAGGATGGAAAAGAAGAAAGAAGTTCGTGGAGCTGTGGAGGGCAGGAATAAGAACCCTGAAGAGTAGATGATTTGTAAAAGAGGGAGAAATAGAGGCTAATTTGGGGCAAAGGTGGGAATAAGGAGCTGTACTTGTGAGTTTTCAGATGAGTGTACAGTGCTCCACTCTCTCAGAAGGGACCTCTCTGTTCTAGATGGGGAGATTTGGGGGACCAGGAACTTAGGAATGTGACTCAGTACAGCTTAGATGGCAAGTAGTTAGGTAGTTAAGTAAAAGTTGGAGCCCCCCCAAAAAAAATTAATGAGAGGAATGAGGAAACATCACTTTAATGAAGGCAGGAGAGCATGAATGGTTTGGTAGCCAAGAAGGAAAGCAGCGCTCATCCTTACCTCATGGAGCAGGAGTGAGAGGCCCTGGTTAAGAGAAGCTGGGATCTCAGAGTCACTGTGGGTCACACTTGCCAACATGGCCACATGATCTCTCTCTGCAGCCACTGGAAACTGAGTTAAGAGGTAGGGAGTGGGGATGGGGGTAGGGGTTCCTTCCTTAGTAGGAATAAGACAAGATTTCCTAAGGTCTTCCTTCTTCCCACCACAGGCAAAGCTCTTCTCTGCCCAAACCTACTAGTATTCTCTCACCTTTCCCGTTGCCAGAGAGAAAAGCAAGACACCCAGGGACCACCAATCAGCGGCATGGTTGTAAGGTCCTCCACTTAGGACCTCTGGGGCTACAGATTTCAAAGACACTCGTCACTGACATCCTTTAGCTATCCTCCTGCCCAATGCTTACCCATCAGCTTTAACCTCTCTCACCCATGTACTGAAGAGTGCCACAGATAGTGTAGGCTCGAGCTCCCTGGGGCAGGTGGCGGGACAGACCAAAGTCTGTCAGTTTCAGATGGCCTATAAAGAAGGTAAGGCAACCACACCACTGTTCCACCCCTCGTCAGCCATGATTTATTCCCAAAGTACCTCTCATCCTGGGGCTAGGGAAGGAAAAATACTTACCTCGTTCATCTAGAAGAATATTCTCCATCTGAAAGATCACAGGTGAGAAGTAATTCTTCCTCTTCCTTTCAACTCTCTTTCATCATGTATACACCCCAGCTGAAGGTTATGCCCTACTCAGCACTCAAATCTATACTCAGAGAGCCCTTGCCCAAATCCTTGGCACCCATGGGGGCCCCAATGTCTACAGTTCTCTGCTCCCTAACTTCTTGGACTTGTTGGGACTTCTTATTGAGACTCTTTCTCAGACAAAGGGAAAAAAGCACTTAACTCTACCTTCACATCTCGATGCATGATGCCCAAGTCATGGAGATAACCTGTGGATAACAAGTATGGGGCGTGCTGCAGCTTTTCTGTCCTTTCCAGTTTCCCTAGTAGCCCTCATCCCATCCCTCTCCTATTCTTTGACCTCCATTATTTATATTAATTCTTTACTCTCCTTCCCAACTTAAATCTTCCCTCCCTATTTCCTTTACCACTGTTTCACTTACACAGTACCAGGACCAACTCGGCAGCAAAGAGACGGATGGAAGCCTCAGGAAAGCAGCCAACAGCCGACCAAAGGGAGTACAGATCTGTGCTGCAGTAGCTACACACTGCAAAGCCAGTGTGAAGCTACATACATTGCCAGAAGTCTAGGCAATGTTTGGGAGCTGCAATGCCTGGGCTCAAGGCATTGTAGGCCTCCTGCCCAAAATACCACTTGCTGTTCCCCCTCCCTTTGGGACAGAGAGGTGCCATGAGAAGGGGGACAGAGCAAAGGCAGAACAAGCCAAAGAGATAATCTCAGGTGGGGATATAGCACAAGGACCCTGGGGGATGAGGAGAGAGTCCAGTCACTCACTAATGAAAAGGTGCCGTTTTCCCTGCCAGCTGTCCCCCAAGCTGTGTACAAAGGGATGGTTGATCTGTCGCTAGGGACAAAGCAAACAGGAAGTTAGGGAGGAACATGGTCATTGAGAATAAAGGCAGCCGAGAACTCAGGTTTTACTCAGATGCGCAGAGGGGGAACTGCTGCCTCATCTCTCAGTTCAGAGGAACTCAATAATTGGAACTATCTGGTAATCCTAGAACCAGCAAATACTAAGGAATACACTGGGACATGCTTAAGAGATTTCCCTGGTAGGACATGAGAAAACTGTGTTGAGAGCTGATAGATACTTTTCCCAGGACCTACTTTAGTGTCAAACTAGGCTGAAGCAGATGGAGGAGGCAGAACCAGGAAAAGGTGGTGGTCAAGAAAGGTACTTTCCCTACCTGTGGCCTAGCTCTTCCCACAATCCTTTCCAGGACTCTGTGCATACCTGGATGCTAACCTCCTCTTTGCACTGCCTCACAGCGTCCCTCTGTAGGACCTTTACCTTGGGCACCACCTATAAAGGGAGAGTAGTGATGACTCATAGAGGATAGTGCTATTGAATTGTTTACTCCTCCCAACCTCTCTGGAATCAAGACTGGAAACAGAGACTAGAGAATAATGTGGTACCTAAGCCCCTACCTTCACTGCAAATATAGCTTTCTGGGTGCAATCTAGCACCTTGAGGACAGTTCCAAAGGAGCCTTTAGCCACAAGGCCTAAAATCTGTACAGAGAAATGGAGAACAGGCCAGTTGAGACTGGTCATTTCCAACTTCTCCCAAAGACTGAGACCCCACTCAGGGATTCCACTGACTTACCTTCAGTTGCTGCTGCCCCCTAATGGGCCTAATGGGAAACTCTGGTAGAAAGAGGTTGATGAACTGAGGCACTGGCCACTCTGGCAGAGACTTCAGTAGTGGGGCTGGCTTTAGGGACTCCCGGTGCAGATAGTGATGCCCCCGTAGTTCCCAGAGTTCTTCCAGATCTGACCTGATGGTTCCCACATCTGACCAGAGGCTCTTCCAGCCTCGGGCCCAGGGGCCCCGGATGTTGCCACCCTGCTGAGAACCAAGGGAGCCACTCTAAACTTTCTGCTCCTGAGGCATAGCAGGTTCCACCCATCTTACTAGGCACTCCCTCCCCTTAAGTCTCAACCCTTAGAGGTACATTTTTGAGCATGAGGCAAAATTCCCGTTACCCTTGCTTTGTGCTAAGCCCTGGATTTCCTGGACACAATTCAAATCCTCTAGGAAAATAATTGTTGGACATTTTCACCATGATACATAAATAATACAGCCTGCACCTCAGTATTGGGCTGTGATGCTTTCATAGCATAGCCTCCCTGCCCCACCCCCACATTGGGTAATCACTGCCATGCTAACCAGGAACTTCCCAGGCCTCAAGCCCCCCAGGCCTCAAGCCCATGTCTCCCTCTCCTCCCCTCAGTAGGCTGCCAGAGCCCCACAGCCTACCTTGTGAGGAACAGCCACCCGGGTGTGTTGCCCCTGCCGACAGCTTACTGCTCCCATCCCCAGCCACTGCCTCCTCTCTCTGCTAAATCTGCTGTCCCAGTTACATAAGCAATTCCTCTCCCTGATGCTGCATGACATGAGTCCCGCCTCTTCCAGTGTGCAGAAACCCATCAGCATGGGGCCAGAGTCACACTAGGACTAGAAATTTCTGTAATACAGCTTCAGGGCAGAGAAGAAGGGGCCACCCTCAGAGTGGCAGCTGCAGGATGTCTTGGGTTGATGAGGAAGGGATACAGATTGAATGCAGGCACTCAACACACACACAAAAAATGAGCATCAAATTTAAAATATCTTTTTTTTTCTCTTTAAATCATTTTGCCATTTTCCAGGGCATATCCTAGGGGGAAGGGTAGGGGACCCATGGCCAGCCCTGGCTCCTACTGCCATCCTCCCAAGTGAACTTAGCACAGAGACTGGGGAGGGGTTGATCGCCGCTCAGAACACCAATACCTCTTTCATACATGGCAGTGGAGTGAGGATCAGAGGATCAGCCCCCTCCCCTGTTTCCTGGCACAGAGGGAGGACAGTTACACTTAGAAATATATATAATATATATATTTATATATGTTTATAAAAATTTATCACACTTGATCAGGACTATCCCCCTACCCTTTCACTTGACCCCAAGGAATAGGGTCCTGCCCTGGGCCCGTTCCCTGGGTCTTGCTCTCTTGTTGTCTCTCTGGCCCTGAACCTGATCAGCGTGAGATGGAACTCAGCATTACTGTCCACCATGCCCTGCAGTGAACAGGGCAGGTGGTGAACAGCAATGCCTATGGGCTCTGACACCCACAAATCCTGGTGGATAAAGGGAAGCCCCTCCCACCCCACAAGTCCCTGGAGCCTGAGCCAGAGTCAGATCCTGTACTGTAGCCACTCGAATCGCCAAATCATTTGCGCCTGCCAAAGATGGACTTCTTGCCAGGGTTCTTGTCGCCCACACTTAAACCAATGAGGAGCCGGGCTTTCTCCTCCTCTTCCTGCTGTTGCATGTTCAGATCCGATTTAGTTTCTAGCTTTCCCCGGACCTCAGAGCCTGTTGCAGGCTTCAGTCTTAGCTTCTCTTTGATCACCTGGCAGATTGGAGAGGAGTAAAGGAAAAGGTAAATATTAGTGGGCAGGCAGAATAAATCAAAATGAACCAAGACAATAAAGATTTATTAAACACATCCAAGGCACAATGGGGCAATTCACATACAATGGTCTCTGCTTTCAAGAAGCTTACAGTCTAACGATAACTCCTTCTAAACTTTAGGTTGTGTTAGCTCTCAGTTCCCTAAAATCAATGGTAATATATGAAACACTCAATAAACATTGAATTTAATAATCTGAGTGAGGTCATGGAGACGGCAGGCATAGAAGTCACTCACCACATGCACCTGCCCTTTCCCAAGGATATTTATTCATGGATTCTAAAACGAAAGGCTCCCCAAAAGAGGATCTTCCTGCCAGCCCCGTTAACCAAACAGCCATGAGCCCTGGCGGGATACCTGGGCAACCAGGGCTTTGCGGCTGTCCCTTTTGACAGCCATGGCAAAGTCTAGCCATGTCCATGTGTTGTTGTGGTACTCCAGACAGGGCAGCACCAGGTTAAGGTCACCCCAGTCCACACTGTTCTTCTCACCCTGTAAGAGGAGGGGGAGGGGAAAGAAAAAAAGAGGGGTGGGAAATACATCAGCTGCCATTTTGAGTCCAAGCCAGTCACTTCAGCACAAGGCCTACAATAGTAACCTATATATACTGGTTTCCCCTTAATCTCAGTCTCGTAATGGTGCTGACTCTTGAGGGTAGCAGAGGGAACAGCAGATATATCACCCACAGCTCAGCGTCACAAACAACCTAGCTGTCTCCCTGTCTAGAATCTCTGATCTTATCTGGTTCCCTGCCCACCCTGTTCTACAAAGTACTTGAAAGGTGCAGACCTTGTAGCTGACACACAGTGGAACCTGTGGAATCTTTATGTAGATGAAGGAGTTGTTCATGGCAGCTCGCTCTTTCATCTTGTCAATGTCATCCACAGGGTGCTAAGAAAGGCAGGCAAGGAGTATGAGCCCTGAATCCATCAGAAGAAACTCAGGACCCCAAACATCTCCCTCTTCTTTTATCCCTAGAATGGACTCAGAGGAAACCGAAGAAATCCCAAATCACACCAAACAGGACCTCAGGACTCTCCCAATTTTCTATCATCAGGGGCATGTTTGGTACCTCTGGAGATTTGCGAAATGACCTTCTGACCCCAGAACTCCGAGTCAAACCCTGTGCCACACCCTTCCCAGGGCCCAGTGGTACTGCATCATCTGTTGCAATCAGCTGCCGAGGCTTCACCACTGGTATTCCTATGAAAAAGCAAGTGCACCAGCTGTCATCCATCCTCATTCTGAAGTCTCAGCTGTCTTTGGGGCTGCTACCCTATTCTTTTGGGGCTCCACCATAAAAGTTCTCACCAGTAGTCACCAGTTTGGACTTATCCTCTTCATCACCAACTTCATCATCTTCCACACTTCGGCCAGGAAAGAAAAAGCCCATCATTCTATGGAAGAACTGGTGTGTCAGCTGGATGGTGAGAGGTACCACATTTACCTAAAAAGGAGAAAGATTCAAGAAGTAATTAAGCTCAGACACCATGATCAGTTTACCTACTCCTAATATCGTGTAACACACAGCTGGCTTTTGAATGTCCTTTGTTCCCAGGTCCCCAAGGGACTGCTTACTAACCTCAAAATGCTCCTTAACAGAGATACCCCCAACAGGGGGCCGAACTTTGCTGAAGAGGCGGAGAGCTAGCTGTCGCCCAGACTGGCAGGAGCTCTGGGGCCGCAGTACTACCTGTAGGATAGAGAGTAAACAACAGCCCAACCCAATGTCCTTCCTGCCATAAAGCAACCCCCAAATCCTCCGCAGAATGAGAGGAGAAGCAATGGTACTGCTAAGCTGGGCAAGCTTTCACCCTCTCAGATCACCACATTGTTTTCCATAGTGGATTTATATTGAACGGCCGTTATAAATGCCCTGTGCTAAAAATATGCAAATGGACTAGGAATGGGGAAAAAAGACTTGCCTTATAGACAGCATTGGGGAGGAGGTTGTTCATAGTAAACCAGCCCAACTCCAGAAGATGTTCTGCTGTGTCATCAGATTTATTCACCTATAAAGACAGTTTTGCCCCATCTACTATAATAAACCTTTCTCAGAAGTCTACTAGACAATTGCTATGTATCCAGTTTGTTTTCAGGCTCTACATATGCCTAATCCCAACTTTGATATCTCCTTCAAACTCATACAGTCAAAACTCTTTAATCCAGTGTGTCTCATGGGCACTATTGTCCAGGACACTAAATGCTGATAGTACTATCTAGCCATTGTGACATTAAAAAATGTTCTAATTCATTTCCAAATGCCCCTTGTAGGAGAAAGTAATAAATAATACTGCCTTCTTTACATCAATGGCAGAAAAGCTGAATGTCAGTATTAGAATATTCTATTCCAAGCTGGACATGAAAGATTATTTGCCTCTGGACCATACTTCTAGGGATCATCTTCTTTTTTTTTTTTTTTTTTTTTTGAGACGGAGTCTCGCTCTGTCGCCCAGGCTGGAGTGCAGTGGCCGGATCTCAGCTCACTGCAAGCTCCGCCTCCCGGGTTCACGCCATTCTCCTGCCTCAGCCTCCCGAGTAGCTGGGACTACAGGCGCCCGCCACATCGCCCGGCTAGTTTTTTGTATTTTTTTTAGTAGAGACGGGGTTTCACCGTGTTAGCCAGGATGGTCTCGATCTCCTGACCTCGTGATCCGCCCATCTCGGCCTCCCAAAGTGCTGGGATTACAGGCTTGAGCCACCGCGCCCAGCCGGGATCATCTTCTTACTCAACAAGAGAAGTATTTGATCAAACTCATCTGTATCTGTATCTTATTCTATTTTATTTTTTTTGAGATAGGGTCTCACTCTGTTGCCCAGGCTGAAGTGCAGTGGCACAATCTTGGCTCACTGCAACATCCATCTCCTGGGTTCAAGCGATTCTCCTGCTTTAGCCTCCTGAGTAGCTGGGATTACAGATGCACACCACCACACCCAACTGACTTTCGTTTTATTTTTAGATAGAGTCTCACTCTGTCACCAGGCTGAAGTGCAATGGCACGATCTTGGCTCACTGCAACATCCACCTCCCAGGTTCAAACGATTCTCCTGCTTCAGCCTCCCGAGTAGCTGGGACCACAGGGGTGCACCACCACGCCTGGCTAATTTTTGTATTATTAGTAGAGATGGGGTTTCACCGTGTTGGCTGGTCTTCAACTCCTGACCTCAGGTGATGCACCTGCCTCGGCCTTCCAGAGTGCTGGGATTATAGGTGTGAGCCACCATGCCCGGCCTATCATATATGTTTTTAATTATTTATTTTCTTTTTCAGAGACAGGGTCTCACTCTGTTGCCCAGGCTGGAGTGCAGTGGTGTGATCACAGCTCAATGCAGGCTCGAACTCCAGGGCTCAAGCAATCCTCCTGCCTCAGCCTACCAAGTAGCTGGGACCACAGGTATGCACCACAATGCCCAGCTAATTTTTAAAATTTTTGTTGAACTCTTGACTTCAAGCAATCCTCCCACCTCAGCCTCCCAGAGTTATGGGATTACAGGCATGAACCACCACACATGGCCTGTATCATTTTTTTGAAAAACATTTTATTTGTTCATTGTTACTTTCCCCTATGGCATCAGAGCTGTATGTGTATCATTCATTATAAACAGATGTGTCAAAGGAAGCTCTGCTCATGTTTCCAATCATACTATCATTAATAATCATATAATAATTAGCCCCTTTTTATTTCTATGAGTTAGACTCCTAAGCTAGGTCAATGTTTCTCAATACAGCTGCCTTTGTGTGACCATATACCCCAGATACCTTGCTGTAGAGGAACCTCTGCAGTTCTAATTCAGCAATTCCCAGCTGTCCATCTTCCTCTGTCAGGCGCCACCGTGCCTGAGCAAAGTAAAACTCAGTGCGACGGACCACACTCACATCTTCTTGCTGCTTTCGCAGCTCCATCTTGTTAGCCCGCTGCAGTTGGAAATCCTTAAAACACCTATAAGTGGACAGGGGAGCCAAAGCCAGTAAGGGAAATAGCACATGGGTAGGGGGTGGGATAGAATGCTCTAGAATGATGCAGGAGGTAAACTCAGAAATTAACCTATTCTGGGTTAGCCAGTCCCTAAATTTTTTTTACTGAATTTATTGCTGCTGACATTCTAGGTCATAGAAGCACAAATCCCAACTTTCAGCTCTATAGCTTCTTGATAAAGTAGTGTCTTCCCACTAATAATTCCTACGATTTTATCTGCAATTGTATGCTGATCAACTTCAAGATATTTTCATGTATCTATGTCAGGTTCATTAAAAAAAAAAAAAGATCTTTTCAGTTCAGACGCATAGTATCAAGGCGACCACAGTGATCTTTCAGCTGGGTGTGGTAATCCCAGCTCACGCCTGTAATCCCAGCACTTTGGGAGGCCAAGACAGAAGGACTGCTTGAGCCCAGGAGTTCCAGACCAGCCTGGTCAACGTAGTGAGACCACCTTGTCTCTAAAAAAAAAAAAGAAAAGTGATCCTTCCCAACTACCCATTTTCTTATTCAGGAAGAGCTGCCTGAACCTACGCCTACAACAGCCTTTGATAACGCACACTAGACCTCAAGAAAGAGAACTGCCTGGCCGGGCGCGGTGGCTCAAGCCTGTAATCCCAGCACTTTGGGAGGCCGAGATGGGCGGATCACGAGGTCAGGCGATCGAGACCATCCTGGCTAACACGATGAAACCCCGTCTCTACTAAAAGATACAAAAAACTAGCCGGGCGTGGTGGCGGGCACCTGTAGTCCCAGCTACTCCGGAGGCTGAGGCAGGAGAATGGCGTGAACCCGGGAGGCGGAGCTTGCAGTGAGCTGAGATCTGGCCACTGCAATCCAGCCTGGGCGACAGAGCGAGACTCCGTCTCAAAAAAAAAAAAAAAAAAAAAAAGAAAGAAAGAGAACTGCCTGTAGCTGGGGCACTGGAAAAGGGCAAGGAAAGAATGCTGGGGCACCTGATGAGGATATTCAGTTCTTCACTTTCCAGCTGCAGGTTGGCCTTCTCCTGGTTTAACTGCAACTGAAGCTTCTGGTTCAGGTCAAGCAGATTCTCATTCTTACTGTCATCCTGCAAAGACTAGGGAACCAGGATAGAAACTGAGAGATAACCCTTGTTCTAGGAGACTTCCTGGTCCTCGAACTATCTATCTGCAGTGACTACCTTCATGATAGAATACATCTGCTTCTCAAGCTGTCGTATTTGGGCCACATGCTGCCGCACAGCCTCCTGCAAATGCAGTATGCTGCTGCGTTGCTCCTCTGGATTGCTAGAGATCTCAAGCTGGAACCTGACCCGTTGCTTCTTCTCACTATGCTCCTGAAGGAATGGAAAGGGAAATGAATACAATTTTTAAGTAGACAAGTCTTGTAGTAAAAGTCTTGTAGTAAAGTGAAATAGAGAAAGGAGAAAGAAATGGGGGGGTCTCTTCTAGAAAGCTAATCTTTATCTGTCACTGTTAATAGCAACAGTAGTAGGTCAATGCAGAAAATTTGGCAATGTGGATTTCACAATAAGTCACGCCCAACAGGATGGGGATGGAGGTGGAAGCAGGGAATAGTAAATGTTTTTAGGTGTCCAGGTGACTGAGTAGAGAAATAACTAGGAGAAAACAATCAGGCAAACAAGCCCTACAGTCTGAGAGACATTCAGGCCTTTCCTAAATAAGTGGAATTTCAATGGTCACTGCTGACTAAGAGAATGTATCAACCACAAGGCCCTTTTTCAGTGTGAAGCATGGCTTTTCTTACAGAAGCCCAAATAAAGCACAAAGTCTGGGTGTTCCTGTGAGGCTAACCAGCATTCTACAAGGGCCGATGCTCACCTTCCGCTTAGGTTCTACGTGGAGCAGCAAGTTGTTGACAATGTCCAGGATCATGGCATACTGAGCTGGGTTGGTGGAAATTTCCAGCTCATGGTGGATAAGGGTGAAGGTATCCACAGCCCCTAGATAATTGTTAGCAGCTAAATAAAAGGCTCAAGTTTCTACCTAAATATCTACTCCATCTCTTTACCCACATTTGGAACCACCCTACTAGTCAACCCCACAGAAAGGGTGAGAGGTGCTCATGGGTAGAAACATGTTTATTTCAGAATCATAAAGAATGCCCATTCATCCCAGCTCCCTCTAAGAATAGAGGTTATTTTCTCATAGCAGAACTTACAAAAAACAGAGCAAAGTGAAACATTAATGCCAGTGCACAGTGGACTTTTAATAACTCTACTGTCTCAGAATCACCAAGGAAATAACTACTTTACCAATTTCCCTAGTCCTCTCCTAAAAGCCTTTCAAGCCCTGAATACCTTCCTGCTTCTTTAGGAGATCTTCCTTTTCCTGGTTCTCAAGAACTTCAGGTGGCTTAATCTGAGTTGCTAGTTCAGGATCAATGTCATGGCTGTAACTAATATAGTACATTCGGCAGCTGCAACGCGAAATGATCCGCTGGACTTGCTGGGCTTGTTGTGCTTCAGCTGGCTGGTTCCAATCTGGGAAGAGGTGGGAAAGAGATAAGAAAAAGACATTCTCAATAAAGGTAATGTGAGAGCCTCCCAGCTATGTCTCGGAAACTCCAGAAACACCGCTTTCAACCTAGCCTAGCACAAAATGGTCCTACTACTGCATACATTGACGTTAAGAATAGGAAGGGAAATAAGGTCCCTTTGGGATGCACATCTGTTCCTAATTATTTGATGCAGAGGAGGGGGAGGGCTGACCTGTGGTTGTGGTAACCATGCCGCCCACTGCCTGCCCACTCTCCATCAGCTCCTGCACAGAGTCCAAACTACGCTGCCGGTGCTCCTCGATATTCTTCACCTGAAGACAGAGATGCAGGCAACTTTAGCTCCTGGGGAAACAGTGGCTTGTCCTGGACAACTGGGTGACAGATCTCCATATTTCAAGTAGTTACACTTACTATCTAGACCTCCACTGCATGGAATAGCTTGAACCATCTCCCAGGATAGAGGACGTACTTGTCTCATTCTCTTGCCCCAGTTCACCCAAATTCTCCAACCCAACTGCATTACATGCACACTTTGCCAGGCCCGCAGGTCTCGAGCCAGAAAAACAATGAGCAAGGTTCAAATCTAATCATGTCTTGGGCAAAATATCTCATTAAAAAAAAATTACTTTCCCACCCATTTTGTTACTTGTTCCATTTGTGTTCTTGTTGTTTTCTATCTTCAGATAGATAACCACTCTGACAATGTTGCCATGGGGGAAGGGAATTGAATTATTTTTATTCACTCTGCCAAGCTGAAGTCAGAGTGAATAACAGAATGAGTGAGATGGGAAGACCACAGCAGATGGTGGATCTGTCAAGCCTCAAAAAAATATAGGAAAGGCCAAAGTCCCTCGTACCTAAACCAAAGACGTTCCACTCTAACGCTAGTATCACAGCCTGAGGGGGGTGGGGGGCAGGGGGCAAGAGTTCACATGCAAAAGAAGGCATGCCTAAAAGCAGCAGAGGTGCAGAAAATGCCAGAAAGATCCAACAGCTCATCCATTCTACTTCTGCATGGGTAGTTAACACCTGTGCTTACCTCCTAAGACTACTGATAAAGAGCACTGCTTGCTTGAATGAACCACAGCTCTTATATATCAGCATGACTTCTCGTACTACCAACAACCAGTCCCTTACTTGGCTTGACATCTGATCTTTTTATTTTTATTTTTTTTGAGACGGAGTCTTGCTCTGTTGCCCAGGCTGGAGTGCAGTGGTGCGATATCAGCTCACTGCAACCTCCACCTCTTGGGTTCAAGCAATTCTCTGCCTCAGCCTCCCGAGTAGCTGGAATTACAGGCACCCACCACCACGCCCGGCTAATTTTTGTATTTTTAGTAGAGACGGGGTTTCACCATCTTGGCCAGGGTAGTCTTGAACTCCTAACCTCATGATCCACTTGCCTCGGCCTCCCAAAGTGCTGGCATTATAGGCGTGAGCCACCGCGCCCAGCCTGACATCTGATCTAAATGCTCATTACCTCTTATTACACTTGAGGTTGCCTGGACTAAGCCCTAAGGTCCTTGATATAAGAAGCATCAGCCAGGGAGGTGAGAAGAGGGACCCTTTTATCCCCACTAAGAATTGCAAATGGATTTATCACTGTGGTCCTTATCAGATACAGCTAGATCCTGTAACTCATTTGGGGGTGTACCATGCCCAAGACAATGTGGGCACTTAACACCTGTTAAGTAATAATGCACAATATTGACTAGGCATATCTCATAACCAATAGACTCTCCAATAATTCTGATGATATTATATCTTAGAAGTTACAGGGTAAAATATAATCTGGTTCAGTTTTACCAAGAAGCTGAAAAGCAAATTAACAACCATGCAATGCAAAGACAGGCTCCTTCCCTTATTTCTGCCAACTGCTCACAATCTCACCATCTAACAAAAACATTATCTTGGCTGGGTGGGGCATAAGCCTGTAATCCCAACACTTTGGGAGGCCGAGGCGGGCAGATCAAGAGGTCAGGAGCTCAAGACCAGCCTGGCCAACATGGTGAAACCCCGTCTCTACTAAAGATACAAAAATTAAGCAGTCATGGTGGGGCGCGCCTGTAATCCCAGCTACTCAGGAGGCTGAGGCAGGAAAATGGCTTGAACCCGGGAGGCAGAGGTTGCAGTGAGCCGAGTTCATGCCACTGCACTCCAGCCTGGGCTACAGAGCAAGACTCTGTCTCAAAAAACAAACAAAACCACATTATCTTGCCACACACTTAAGACCTCCCCATACATACTGACTTTTAAAAAAAAAAAAAGAGTACTTTCCACCTGAATAAAGATTTATATTTTCAAAGCACCTTACTATGGGATCCTTTCAACAATCTTGTGAGGGTGAAGTATCAATTCCATTACCCAATTAAAGGTGACTTGTCCAAGAGCTCATGGCTACTATCATGGGAAAGCTATCATCAGAACTCACATAACCTGACTCCTAGACAGTCTTTCATTCAACCTCACTGCCTTGCTGAAATAACCAATCAGTCATTTTCATGAGAGGACAGAGAATGGGCAGATAGTGAACTTATCGAAAATTCTGAGTCACTGCCTGTTTTCTTGGCTGCCTGCTGATTAGTGTGAACACTAATAGGGATCAGCAATCTTAAAGAGTAAAAAAGTTCCAGTCCATTTTATACTAGTTCTGGGAAATGAGAATTTCTTTTGCAATGAAATAGAACACCATGAGGGAAAAAAAAAAAAAACAGTACTATACGCTTCCAGACCAGAGACAGCCCACATTCAAGGTGTTATCAGCCTCATTATTCTGCTAAGCTAGTAACAGTAGGTTACTGTCAAGAATATTCCAGCCATTAGAAACTCTATGGAAAACCAGGAATATAATGGGCCTTCACAAATCCACTCACTAACCTCTAACCAGAGCTGTCGGCCATCCTGCTCCGTGGGGCTGCTCTCAGTGGTGGCAAAGTACTGCATGCCATCCAAGAGGCAAGTCCAGGATGTCTTTTGCTTCAATGTATCACCATACCAGGCTGGATGGTGCTGGCACTGCAGCAGTTGGGCTTTGGCAGCTGACACAATGACACAGCCTTCTGTCTCTGCTCCACGAAGAACCATCTATGCCAGAGATAGAAGCAGAGTTAAGCTACCAAGGAAGATGAGAAGATTAGTGAGCACATTGTATCAACCACTGCAGCTAGATCTAATTCTGGCTTACTGAGGAAATTTTACTGGCGTCTGGACATAGAAGTGATTATCTATGATACCTATGAGAAGGACAAATTTTTTGGAGCTCTATTTACCCATTCATACTTAGAGGTGAGGGAAGGTGAACAATATGATCATGATCTAGCCTGATGTTGAGGTAACTTGTAAAGAGAAGGTACCTGACAGTTGACCAGTTCAATAAGGCAGTTTCGGTTGTATATGTCATCCGTCTGGCAGGCAGCAATGCCACACAACTGGTCACTCATGCCTGATTCCTCTTCTGTGAACACTACAAACCTGTCTGTCTCTTCAATTAGTTTCTGCAACATGTAAGCACCTGGCAGAGAAATAGGAAGCAGGGAAAGGTCACAGTCTCAAAGGGAAAGACTTTTCCCTTTCCAGAGCCAAACGGATCTTCCCTCAATTTATCCGGCTAGATAAGGGCTTAGAATACATCCTCCCAAACCTAGAACTCTAGCCCAGCCCATCCCTTGACCCATGAAGGCAAAACAAGGGTTATTTCATTTTCCTTTTTTTTTTTTTTTTTTTAGACAGAGTCTTGCTCTGTCACCCAGGCTGGAGTGCAGTGGCCTGATCTTGGCTCACGGCAACCTTCAGCTCCTGGTTCAAGCGATTCTCCTGCCTCAGCCTCCCGAGTAGCTGGGACTACAAGTGCGTGCCACCATACCTGCTAATTTTGTGTTTTTTTAGTAGACACTGGTTTCGCCATGTTGGCCAGGCTTGTCTCGAACTCCTGACCTCAGGTGATCCACCCACCTCGGCCTCCCAAAGTGCTGGGATTACAGGCGTGAGCCACCTCGCCCAGCCTCCCTTCAATTTTACTAAAAGCACAGATTCCCAACAGAAACTGAGAAATGCTAGCTAACACTTTTTTCTCTTAGGTATTACTCTATGATCTCTCCCTTACCCCCATTTTATTCCTTTTCTCATTTCGTATTATTTTACACGCTATTTGACCACTCTTTTCCACTTGAAACCACTCTCTTGCCATCAATGTTATTATATTCTCCTAGGTCTGCTGCTTCCCCTGATTATGTCTCCAGGCCCTCTTCCTTCTCCGAGGTCTAAGCTCCTCAGATCCATCCTTGGCATGTTCCCTTCTCTTTCCTATTCTTTCTCTTAACGGGTTTGTCTAACAGAGTGTATGGTTAAGAGCACAGTCTCCAGAATCAAACTAGTCTGCCTGTATTGTGACCTTGGGCAGTCTGCCTCTCTGCGTGGCAATTTCCTTATTTGTAAAAGAGTAACTCTCTCATAAGATTGCTATGAAAGTTTAATGGGGCCAGGCGCGGTGGCTCACGCCTGTAATCCCAGCACTTTGGGAGGCTGAAGTGGGTAGATCACAAGGTCAGGATATTGAGACCATCCTGGCCAACATGGTGAAACTCCGTCTCTACTAAAAATACAAAAATTAGCCAGGTGTGGTGGCGCACACCTGTAATCCCAGCTACTCGGGAGGCTGAGGTAGGACAAGAGTGTGAATCTAGGAGGTGGAGATTGCAGTGAGCTGAGATTGCGCCACTGCACTCCAGTCTGGTGACAGAGCAAGACTCCGTTTCAAAAAAAAAGAAAAAAGAAAATTTAATGGCATAATACATAAAAATATTTCGCAGAGTACCTACCACACAGTAAGCAACTATTATAATATTCTTGGCATTAACTCTTAGCTCTATGCTGAAATTCCGAAATATCTCTCTTTATAGCCCTAAGCTTTTAGACCCTAATTTCCAGCTGTTTGTTAGACATTATATTGATAGCCTACTAGTGACACAAATTCAGCATGCCCAAATCTGAACTTAACAACCCTACACCTCCCCAAACCTATTTAGTCCCAGGCTCTATTTCTGATCCATCATGCCAGTCATTGGGCTCAAAATCAAGTTGTTATAATTTTCTCCCTTTCACTCCTCCTTCCAACCAGTGGCCAGTTCTCCCATATGCACAATAATGTTTCCATCCATCTTATCTCCATTCCCACTGCCTCTACCTAGTTCTAGCCCTCAATGTTTTTTTTTTTGTTTTTTTTGTTTTTTTCTTGAGATGGAGTTTCACTCTTATTGCCCAGGCTGGAGTGCAATGGCGCAATCTTGGCTCACCGCAACCTCTGCCCCCGGGTTCAAGCAATTCTACCATCTCAGCCTCCCGAGTAGCTGGGATTATAGGCACGCACCACCACGCCTGGCTAATTTTTATATTTTTACTAGAGACAGGGTTTCACCATGTTGGCCAGGCTGGTCTCCCACTCCTGACCTCAAGTGATCCACCCCTTAGCCTCTCAAAGTGCTGGGATTACAGGTGTGAGCCACTGTGCCTGGCCCCAGCCCTCAGTGCTGCTTATTGAGACACCATAATAGTTTCCTAATTTGTCTCCCCACCTCGTTTCTTCCTCTCCAATCCTCCTACACACTACTGCCAGATCTGTCTTCATAAAACGATGACACACCCATACTCAAAAACATTCAGTAGTTCACCACTGCCTACTGTACAAGGACCAAAAACTCCTTAGCCCTATATGAAAGGTCTTTGGTGATCTACCCCAGCTTTCCTTTCTAGTCCTTTCTCTCACTCTTTCTGTCAACTAAAAGGGACTGTTTACTCTCTGTGATACTGTGAAATATATATTTGGTCCTCCCTGTTTCCTGGCATACAAAATCTAAAATCATTAGTGCCTCCAAAGTGATGTCTTCTTGTATGCTGAAGACATCACTTCAGCATGTCTGGTTGCTGGCAGCCCCTAAGTAGCTTCAGGATGGTGGCTGGTCACTGGAAAGACTCAGGCAGGGTTAAAGTGTTTTAACTTTCAGCCCCACCCCCATCACACACACACTTCCTAGGAAGAGAGGGGCTGAAGGCTAAGTTAATCACCAATGGCCAGTGGTTTAATCAATCATGCCTACATAATGAAGTCTCCATTAAAAACCCAAAAGGATAGGATTTGGAGAGCTTCTGGATAGCTGAACAGGTTCCTGGGGCGTAGCGTGCCTGCCTGGGGAGGGCATAGAAGCTTCCCGCCACTTCCCATACCTCGCATTATGCATCCCTTCATCCGTATCCTTTGTAATACCCTTTATAATAAACCAGTAAACAGGTTTCCTTCAGTCCTGTGAGCTGCTCTAGCAAATTAATTGAACCCAAGGAGGGGGTCATGGGAACCCGTTTATAGCCAGGTGGTGAGAAGCACAAATAAAGCAACCTGGAGCCTGTGACTGGCATATGAAGGAAGGGGCGGGGGGCTTAGAGACTGACTCGTCAACCTTTGGCATCTGATGCTGTCCCCAGGTAGATAGTGTCAGAATTGAACTGAATTAAAGGACACCCAACTGGTGTCCGCTGCAGAATTAATTGCTTGCTTATTGGTTGGGGAAAAATTCCCACACATTTGGTCACAGAAGTCTTCTGTGTCAATTGTTTCTGAGTGAGAGAACAGAAAAAACACTTTTGAGCTTGGGGTTTTCCCACTCAAGATTCTCCTTTGAACACACTAAGCTTTCAAACTCCACTCCTACTCAGGTTATTCCCTCCGCCTTGATTGCCCTTCCATCCCATTTCTATATGTTCAAACCATATTAAGCTTTCAGGGCCTGGCTCAAATGCTACTTCCTCAATCAACTCTCCCCTGATGGTATTCCCCCCTTCACTCCTGTCAGCAGTAACGCCATTTTTTTTTTTTTTGAGATAGAGTCTCACTCTGTCACCCCGGCTGGAGTGCAGTGGTGCGATCTCGGCTCACCGTCAGCTCCGCCTCCTGGGTTCACGCCATTCTCCTGCCTCAGCCTCCCAAGTAGCTGGGACTACAGGCGCCCGCCACCATACCCGGCTAATTTTTTTGTATTTTTAGTAGAGATGGGGTTTCACCGTGTTAGCCAGGATGGTCTCGATCTCCTGACCTCGTGATCCGCCCACCTCGGTCTCCCAAAGTGCTGGGATTACAGGCATGAGCCACCACGCCCGGCCTCATATTCTTTTTTTTTTTGAGATGCACTCCTGTTCTGTCACCTCCACTTCCTGGGTTCAAGCGATTCTCGTGCCTTAGCCTCCCAAGTAGCTGGGATTACAGGTACATGCCATCCTGCCTAATTTTTTTTGTATTAATTTTACTAAAGATGGGGTTTTGCCATGTTGGCCAGGCTGGTCTTGAACTCCTGACCTCAAGTGACCCACCCACCCCAGCCTCCCAAAGTGCTGGGATTACAGGGGTGAGCCACTGCACCCGGCTAACTCCCATTTTCTTTTATTTCTCTCTTGTGACATTTATCACTTTGTTTCTTTCCCTTACTCATCTTGTTTTGGCTCCATCACTCCCCTTCTGATTCTCTTCTGGCCACGGGACCAGACCATTTAATGCCCCAACATCACTGTTACTTAATATATAAGACTTAGGTGGCCTCAGAAGGAAAAATGATAGTTTCACTTTTGCACATAGATGGAAGCAGCCATGACTCAGTCCTTTTCAAACTCTTGTCCAAGCCCATATCCATGTTCTAAACCCAAACCCATAAAGTCTCATCTCCCCAAGCTTACCTCCTGATGACCCCTTATCAGGCCGTCCACTGAAGCTGGGAGTGTTAGCACGAGGTGGGGCTGAGGCACTACTTGGGACACCCCGCTTTGGCTTTTTGGCTGGCATCTGTGGATCAATCTTTAACCCCTTCAGGGCCTCCGTAGAGAGATTACGTTTGAGTACAGCTGCCTTTTTGTAGCCATCATATAATCCAAAGGCAATGTCTCGATTAGTAGTTGTCCAGGAAATCCGTAAATCTACTAAGTGCAGCTGATGTGTATGAAAGGTAGGATCCCCATCACGAGTAGAGAGCTCCTACGAAACAGGAAAAGGACTTCAAGGCTTCAGGTAGCGTGGAAATTGCCCCCAATGCTGCTGTTCCACAAGGGCAGTGATAAGAGAAAAGTTTGTTGAATAAGAAACCTGTTGGCCAGGTGCAGTGGCTCATGCCCGTAATCCCAGCACTTTGGGAGGCCGAAGCGGGCAAATCATGAGATCAGGAGTTTGAGACCAGCCTAGTCAATCTGGTGAAACCTCATCTCTACTAAAAATACAAAAAATTAGCTGGACGTGGTGGCTGGCACCTGTAAACCCTGCTACTCAGGAGGCTGAGGCAGGAGAATCACTTGAACCTAGGAGGCAGAGGTTGCAGTGAGCCAAGATCACGCCACTGCACGCCTATCCGGGTGACAATGAGAGACACGGTTTCAAAAAAAAAAAAAAAAAAAAGAAAGAAAAAAGAAAAGAAATTCGCTGGGCAAGGTGGGGAGACAGACCCTGGAGAAAGAAAAACTAAGTGGTCTTGGCTTATGTATTATATTACATTTGAACTATACCTGTATTTTGTTTGTTATTAAAAAATGTTTTTAGAGTTCCTCTACAATTCTTTTTTGAGAAATGGAAGTCTATTTTGCCCAGACCGGTCTTGAACTCCTGGCTTCAAGCAGTCTTCCTGCCTCAGTCTCCCAAGTAGCTGGAACTACAGGTACAAGCCACTGTGCCTGGCCCCACTTTATTTTATTTTTAAAATATGTTTATTTATTTGAGACAGAATCTGGCTCTGTCTCCCAGGCTGAAGTGCAGTGGTGTGATTTTTTTTTTTTTTTGAGACAGTCTCACTCCATCACCCATGCTGGAGTGCAGCAGCATGATCTTGCCTAACTGCAACCTCCGCCTCCCGGGTTCAAGCGATTCTCATGCTTCAGTCTCCAAGCACCTGGGATATTACAGGTATGTGCTACCACACCTGGCTTGTTTATTTATTTATTTTTATTTTTTTTTTGAAATAGAGTCTCACTCTGTCACCCAGGCTGAAGTGCAGTGGTACGATCTTGGCTGGCTGCAACCTCCACTTTCCGGGTTCAAGAGATTCTCCTGCCTCAGCCTCTCGAGTAGCTGGGATTACAGGCAACCGCCGCCACACCCAGCAAATTTTTGTATTTTTTAGTAGAGATGGGGTTTCACCATATTGGCCAAGCTGGTCTCAAACTCCTGTCCTCAAATGATCCGCCCACCTTGGCATCCCAAAGTGATGGGATTACAGGCGTGAGCCACTACACCTGGCCTAATTTTTGTATTTTTAGTAGAGACAGGGTTTCACCATGTTGGCCAGTCTGGTCTCAAACTCCTGACCTCGAGTGATCCATCTGCCTCAGCCTCCCAAAGTGTAGGGATTACAGGTGTGAGCCACTGCACCCAGCCTCAATGGTGCAATCCTGGCTCACAGCCTCTGCCTCTTGGGCTCAAACCATCCTCCCACCTCAGCCTCCTGAGTAGCTGGGATGACAGGTGCATGCCACCATGCCTAGCTAATTTTTTTGCATTTTTTGTAGAGAAAGGGTTTCACCATGTTGCCCAGGCTAGTCTGGAACTCTTGACTTCAAGGGATCCACCCACCCTGGCCTCCCAGAGTGCTGGGATTACAGGCATGAGCCATCAACATACCTTGCCTATTTATTTATTTTTGAGATGGGGTCTCACTCTGTCACCCAGGTTGGAGTGCAGTGGCACGATCACGGCTCACTGCAGCCTCGATTTCCGAGACTCCAGCCATCTTCCCACCTCAGCCTCCCGAGTAGCTGGGATCACAGGCACATGCCACCACACCCAGATAATTTTTTGTATTTTTGGTAGAGAGAGGGTTTCCACATGTTGCCCAGGCTGGTCTCACAAACTCCTGAGCTTGAGCAATCCACCTGCTTCAGCCTCCCAAAGTTTTGGGATTACAGGTGTGAGCCACTGAGCCCAGCCCCCACTGTATTTTATTTGTTTTGTTTTGTTTTTTGTATTTTGGAGACAGCATCTTGCTCTGTCGCCCAGCTTGGAGTGCAGTGGTGAGACCTCGGCTCTCTGCAACCTCCACCTCCCAGTTTCAAGAGATTCTCCTGCCTCAGCCTCCCGAGCAGCTGGGACTACGGGCATGCGCCACCATCCCCAGCTAATTTTTTTGTTTTTTTAGTAGAGATGGGGTTTCACCATGTTGGTCAGGTTGGTCTCGAGCTCATGATTTCAAATGATCCATCCGCCTCGGCCTCCCAAAGTGCTGGGATTACAGACATGAGACACCGCACCCAGCCCTCCCCCACTGTATTTTAAATGACTTGAGAATTTCAACTTAAAATCCTTCCCTAATTGGGGGAAAAGTCCGTACCAATTTTTTTTCAGTGTTAGGAAAAAATTTTACTCTATTTCCTAAAGAGTAAGATACTATTTTTAGGAGAGAAAGAAAAGGTATTTTCGAAAAGAGGGATGCTGATACAGCTAAACCAAGTGAGTGTGTCATAAAGTAATGACATACATGCTTGGAATATAACGAGAAACATTACCAGGGACTTCGCCTGCAACCTACTCCTATGGACTTTATTGTGTTCCCCCCAAATTCACATGTTGCAGTCCTAACCCCCAATGTAATGGTATCTGGAGATGGGCCTTTGGGAGGTAATGACATGAGATCATGAGGGTGGGGCACTCATGACAGAATTAGTGTTTTTACAATAAGAGAAACCAGAGCACTCATGCACACTTGTGCTCTCTCTCCCTCTCTGCCATGTGAGGACAGAGACAAGGCAGTCATCTGCAAGCCAAGAAGACAGGCCTCACCAGAACCCAACCATGCAGGCACCCTAATCTTGGACTTCCCAGTCTCCAAAACTGATAAATAAATTTTTGTTATATAAGCCTCCCAGTCTCTGGTATTTTGTTATGGCAGTCCAAGTAGGCTGAGATACCTACTAATATAAATAAGGTAATAAAGAAACTGCGTCAGGCAGTACCTCCTCAGCTGTGCGATTGCTATGCCGTTGGTAGGTGAGGGAGGATAAGCTCAGCAGGTGGGTCTTTGTTACCAAAGGATCAAGACAGTGATCAGCATTCTCTTCAGTGGGTGAGGCCATCAGGTGAACGGTCACCTGACTTAGGTCACTCACCATCTGGGTAACACTCCAATCAGAGATAAGGCGCCGCATTACTGTGCCTGCTGAGAAAAAGAGGCACACAGAGACCATGCTGACCAGTTCAGAGGATAGTGTAAGACAGAGATGGAGGAGGGGAATGGAACTGAGAAAGGGAAAAACACCAAGGAACAGGATAGGAGAAATGAAAGGACTCTTTGATTTTACCTTGAGGTATAAGCCGCTGAGTCCCTCGAGTAAAGACATGGCCCTGACTGCACTCAATCTGGATGCCCCGTTGCTGGGCAAATGAGGCCCAATAATGTACCTGGCAACAAGAGAGCATAACACTGAACAAAGAATGGCATGAGAGGGATGATTAAGGGACTCAGTATGAGAAACAAGAAAACTAGAAGCAAAATAAAGTGAAGATGTCAGCAGGGACATCAGTGCCTTACCTGCAGCTGGGGAAAGAGGGCTGTATAGGAAAGTTGCTTGTAGTGCTGACCAAGTTTCTTCTTGCTGGGTTTCAGGTTATTGAAGAGCTTTCCCCTGCAGATAGGCCTTGTGACACTAGTCCAAGTTGCCCAGAAGTTCTGCATCCAGCGCAGGGTACTACTATATAGCAGAATTCGGGGTTGGGATATTGCTGCAAAGGGAAGGACAGACATTTCCTAGTTACGGATGAAACACAGAGGTAAAGCTAAATCCTTCCCTTGCTGCAGGTTGTAGAGGTTTAAAAATCCAAAATCCAAACAGCAACTAGCCTCACATTCAGCATCCCCCACTCCCTCTTCTTTCAAGGATCTAAGCTCTCTGCTTTCCCCTACTGCTATAGTCTAAAGTTTGCATCTCCCCAAAATTCATGTTAAAATACTAACCCCTAAGGTGATGATGTTAAGAGGTGGGCCTCTGGGAGGTCACTAGATCATGAGGGTGGAGCCTTCGTGAATAGGATTAGTGCCCTTTTAAAAGTGGTCCAAGGGAGCTCACTGACTCCTTCCACCATATTAGGACACAGCAAAAAGGCACCATCTATGAGGAATGGGCCCTCACTGACACTGAATTTGTCAGTTCTTTGATCTTGGACTTTCAAGCCTACAGAACTGTGAGAGATAAATGTTTGTTGTTTATAAGCTACCAAACTTGTGGTATTATTATTATAGCAGCCAAAAAGGTCTAAGACACCAACACTTTCCCCGCAAAAAAAAAAAAAAAAAAAAAAAGGTCCTAACCTAGATTCTCTCTTGCCCTTCTCCCCTCCCCTACCCAGAGGGTCAAGCTAAAGTCCCCAGTGTCCATGCCTGCCCTCCCAGCCCTTCCTCCCCACTACCCCAGGCCCAAGCCTCACTTCCACTGTGCCGAGTCAGATCCATCTTGATGGAGAGATTGAGGTTCTCCGAGCGAAAGGCCCGGTAGGAGTCATGAAGCTGGCCCAAGGGCACCTCAGGCAGGAACTCTGGGGCCCGCAGAGTGACACTATGGTGATCATGGGGGTTCCCATGGCACAGCCACTGCAGGTCCAGTGTCATGCAGAGGTCAGGCAGGTGAAGGAAGCAGCAGTCGTCATACCTGCCTCACAACGGAGCCCCAGCCCTCAGTGCCCTGGTCACTCACTTCCCCTTGGCTCTTCCCCCTCCCTCCAACCTTAGTCCCTCACCCCATGGAGGACCCTCCCTTCACTCCACTCACTTAGAGGCTGTTCTCACGTTGATATCCAAGTCACCCTTGAACACAAACTGACCAGGTTTCCAATGAAAAGACAGGTGGCTCCACTCCCAGTGCATATTTTCAGTTGTGTTGTATGGATCCTATGATCACCCCCAAGAACTTGGTGAGATATAGGTAAGAAAACCATCCTCATCTCCCGTATCAGCACCTTTCTCTCTTCCCACATGTGCTATACAGGCCTCAACCATATTATCCTGATAGGAAAAAAGTATCAAGACACCCCTTACCTCAGTGGCCAGCTGGTGCAGGTTCGCCTGTTCAATGTCCATGTGCCAGTCTCCATGGAACAAAAGACGGCTCTTGTCCCACCAGGGCAAAGGTGGGCTGGGGTCAGCTGAGGGCTTGGTCAAGAGGTCCACACACTGGCCAATCAGTGTCCAGGCTGGATCCCAGCATGGGCCCCATACCACTGTGTACTGGAATATTTCCGCTGGGGTAGAGGAACAAAGGCTATAACTTGTTCACAACATTACCCTTCTCTTCCTTCTTCACTCCAGAAGAGCCTCAGCTCATCTCCTATTTCACCCATCACAAATGTCCCTCAGCCAAACCAACTGCCCCATCTCTACTCACAGTGGAAGTCATGGTAGAATTTGAGTGGCGGCATGTTCCTCTCCACTGCCACGTTACCCCACGGAAGCCCCAAGTGCAAGATCTGACGCCGACGGGAGCAAGGCTGACCACTCTGCTCGGTGCCCACAAGTCGACCCATCAGCCGCCAGTCACGGATCTCAAACAGGTACCGTGGATAGTCTCTGATCCGAACTGTTACCAGAGGAAGGGTACACACTGGCTACTCAGGGGCAGTCTGAGCACTCTTGGGCCTTTTTCCTCACCACTATTTTACCCATCTATATTTACAAAGTCAATTGAGGGAACAAGGGCAGGCAGTTGACAGCAAGCTGAAAAATGACAGTAACCCTGGAGCAGAAGGTTAAGGGCATAGCACTGAGATCCAAGAGACAATAATCTTAAAGATAACTGTGTTAGCTTTCCCTTTATGTTAGCCAAGCAATTTCAGGGTGAAATTTAGGAACAAAGAAAGGGAAGGGAAGCCCACCCATCCCACTCCACCCATCCAAAACAGCACAGTTCCCAATATAACCATATAACCTAGTTTGTCTGAAATCACTCAGAGAGCTCCCTAGAGCTGAGCAGGCAAACTCGGGGTCTGCAAATAAGGGAAACACTACTTACCCAGAAAGGTCTTGACATTGCACTTGAGCATTCGACACCACTGAATGACAAGATCTACTCCCTCAGGGGGAAAAGGGCTGCCTGGATCAAGCTCTTGAACCTGTTCTACCACATGCTCAGGACCGTGGAAAGAGGCATCTGCCAGAGCTACCAGCTCTAGCCCTGCTAAGCTCCAAGTGAGCAGTGCCCGGCGCATGGGTGTGTTGCCATAGAGACGACGGGAACGCTGGATGTAGATTTCAATGTTTTTGCGTTCCAAAGAGGCATAGAGCTCCTCAATTTTGCGGGCAGGCAATAACTCCCCATGCTGCTTCCGAAGGGCGGCCACTTTGGCATCCAGTAGCTGCAGTCTTTTGGCACTCTCCTTACTTTCATCCTTCATCAGCTCATAGTTATCATGAAGTTTCACCTCAAAAATATCATCCAAGAAAACCCATGAGAAGTGCTGAACCTTTAAGAGTAGATCAGGTGGGAGCGGGACAGGGCCTGAAGAGGCCCAAGCATGAGTCCCTCGATGCAGTCCCTTCAGCCACTTCTGAACTCCCACAGCCTCATCTAGAGTTCGAGAAAAGTCATACTGATAAGGAAACTCCACTGAGACTGAGCCGAGGGAGAGAAGCCAAACACGGTTCCGGAGGGTCTGCAGCGCAGGGAAGGGGTTCCGGTGGAGGATCATCTCTTCCAGCTCAGGCAGCAGCTGCACCTCCACCTCCTTGAAGTTGAAGATACTATTGCCATCAAAGCCAGCTGCCAGCTCAGGACAGTATGCCTGCAAGGAACCTCCATGCCGGCTCAGTGACACATTCTCTGCAGCCAGGGTAATGAACTTATCCTCAGCTACAAAAGCTGTGAGTTTGGCTGTGCTCACCTCCAGGGTTAGGTTTAGCAGCCGCTTTGGGGGTAATGGTTCAGGGGCACGGCCTTCTAGCTCAGAAATGGTTCCTGAAGTCTCTAGTGCAAGGGATGGTACAGTCTCAGGAAACACAGTGGCTCTTAGTAGGTCTCGGCACTGTAGAGTGGCCAGGATATGCTGGTACAGGTACATGTGATCTGGGGGACTCCAAAGTAAGGTCAGCCCTGCACCACACTGAACCTTTAGGGAGCAGAAGAAAAGGATCTGTCAATTACCATGTCATAAAACAGTAGAGATGGCAAAAGATTATGACACATGCATACCTGGCTCAAGAACCATCTCCACCCAGAAGTTGTTCCTGAGTAACCACATTAATTACTGCCTTGCTTTGTTCCTGTTAGCACTAACGTGCTGAGCTAACAGTTGTTAGTGTCTTACATTTAAGAGCACTTACACTTTTCAAGTTCTCCTCAACTGGATTCTAAATTGTCTGAAAATAGGGACCATGTGTTTTCATTCTTTGGTATCTACCATAGTACACTCAGTATAGACAGCAGGTACTCAATAATATTATCATCTGCCTTCATGTTTCTGCTTATGAGTTACCTTTCTATCGGCAACTACACTGTCTAGTAACCACTGCAACAGTCAACTTGAAAATGTTTCATGAATTGATTGCATCAATTTAATTCTCAAAATATAGCATAATAAAGTACTGAGCACACAAGTCAACATGGCAGCTGACTTATGTAAAAGTATGCGTCAAGGAGGGAGTAGTGTCTTTGTCAGCTTGAAAAACAAAGTCAGGGGCCGGGCGCAGTGGCTCACGCCTGTAATCCCAGCACTTTGGGAGGCTGAGGTGGGTGGATCATGAGGTCTGAAGA
The DNA here is from genome assembly GCF_003255815.1 of Theropithecus gelada. Lineage (NCBI taxonomy): Eukaryota > Metazoa > Chordata > Mammalia > Primates > Cercopithecidae > Theropithecus > Theropithecus gelada. The sequence goes on from NC_037684.1 coordinate 2,183,771, forward strand.
TCGAGACTATCCTGGCTAACATGGTGAAACCCCGTCTCTACTAAATACAAAAAATTAGCCGGGCGTGGTGGCGGGCGCCTGTAGTCCCAGCTGCTCGAGAGGCTGAGGCAGGAGAATGGCGTGAACCTGGGAGGCGGAGCTTGCAGTGAGCTGAGATTGCGCCACTGCACTCCAGCCTGGGCAACACAGCGAAACTCCATCTCAAGAAAAAATAAGTAAATAAAAATTAAAAATAAAAACAAAGTCAGTTCTGAATAGCTAAGTGGACAGAGAAAAGTAAAATTCCAGGACAGAAAATTCTCAAGTTCTAGTCTCTAAAAAGGAAACTCTTCCGTTTCCAAAGGTGAAGTCTGACAAAGAGGAAAACACCCACCCTCCTCCTAAGAGGGTCCCATGTCCATCTGTTACCCTGAGGATAAAGATACTGGAAAGCCTCTCAAAACCTGCCACTGCCTCTATCGTCTGACTCCTTCCAGTCTTTTGATGGGCTGAGGGCTTCAGCAAAATGACACCAGGTCATTATTTTTAAAAAGCCCCTTATTTTTCAGAGATGCATAGTGAAACATTTATAGTGGAAATTATATATGTCTGATACCTACTTACCTACTTCAAAATAATCCCAGAGCCTGAGGCAGGGGAAATTGGTGGGAGTATAATTAAAAGAAATTGGTCATGAATTGGTCATTATTGAACCTTGGTATACAAAGCTTATATATTCTCTCTAGTTTTGCATGTATTTTAAATTCCACAAAAAGTTAAAAACGTAAGAGTTAGAAAAAATAAACAAAATCAGGTGTCATACTTCTCATGAAACCAGTTTCACAACATGAGTTAAAAAGAGAGGCTGGGCATGGTGGCTCACACCTGTAATCCCAGCACTTTCGAAGGCCAAGATAGGAGGATTGTTTGAGCCCAGCAGTTTAAGACCAGTCTGGGCAACATGTGAGACTCTGTTTTGGGAAAAGACAAGAAAAAAAAAAAAAAGACAGAGAAAGGGTCTAAGCTGAGGGAAAAACCAGCCTGGCCCCACCTCTCCACAGGAACATTACCTCCAGAGAGCGGATGCTGCTGTGATAGGTGATGGAGATCATGGAAAGGCTGAGCACTGGGGTAGGGATGTCAGGGGCCTTGCAACAGGGTTGCATCTTTTCTGTGACTGATTTCACCAGCGCTAACACAAGTCCTTGAATTCCCACAGTGGAGGTCTCTGCACTGCCCAGGATAGTCAGGGTGTCCAGTCGTACCTCTGAAGCACCTAATAACCAGAAACCATGTCAGCCTTGGTTCCCAGCTCTCAAAGGGCAACAAAAGTCCTCACTCGCCTTTCTCACTTATTCCCTTAATTATCTTTATTCCTCATGCCTCCCTAAGTTCATTCCTTAGGTTTTAAGGAAACTTTCTCTTTCCTCTCTTAACCTAACTGGATTTGGCAGAGCCAAAGAAGTTCCTTAACTCCTACAAATTGCACAGAGACATACCATTTACTCTCTAGAACTAAACACACAAGGAAATAAAAAGCTATATGGATCTCTCTTGACTAGATTAAGGTTGTCTTTTTATGTCTTGCTTAGTACTTGCCTTTCATAAGCCCTTAAGAAATATCAGGAAGCCTGATATTTATGCAAGACTTTCAAGCATCTTATGCCTCTAATTTAGAAAAATTCCAGGCCGAGCGCGGTGGCTCACGCTTGTAGTCCCAGCACTTTGGGAGGCTGAGGTGGGCGGATCACGAGGTCAGGAGATCGAGACCACAGTGAAACCCCGTCTCTACTAAAAATACAAAAAATTAGCCGGGCGTGGTGGCGGGCGCCTGTAGTCCCAGCTACTCAGGAGGCTGAGGCAGGAGAATGGCGTGAACCCAGGAGGCGGAGCTTGCAGTGAGCCGAGATGGCGCCACTGCACTCCAGCCTGGGCTACAGAGGGAGAGTCTGTCTCCAAAAAAAAAAAAAAAGAAAAAGAAAAATTCCAGCTCAGCAGCTTCATCAAATGAGAAAGAGCAGACTAAACCAATATAATCTGCTTCGGTTACACACTACACACTTCAGTATATTTATTTACTTATATTATTTTATTTTTTGGAGACAGAGTCTCGCTCTTTTGCCCAGGATAGAGTGCAGTGACACCATCTCAGCTCACTGCAAACTCTGCCTCCCAGGTTGAAGTGATTCTCCTGCCTCAGTCTCCCAAGTAGCACACTTCAGCATAGACTCCTTGTCCCACTTACCAACCAAGGCAGAAAGGGTGAACAAATTCATGTCTTCGACCTTCAAGTCCACTTTCCACAGTAATGACACAGATTCCCCAAATGAAGAGTGCCTAGAGACAGCTGACTTCCCAGATTGTGGACCCATCAGGGATAAGATACGAGACAGACACTGAGCACAGGTATCTGATGCTTCCACCTGAAGTCCTCGAATGGTACAATCAAGAAAGAGGGTATCTGACTGGGTGCTGGACAGGCCCAGAGGCTGGTTATAGCTACCCTAGAGAAGAAGCAGACGGATTCCATTAGAAGTATGGAGGCGCACAGTTTTATAATTCCCTAATGCACTTCCTGCTGCCAAAAGGATGCTCAGTGCTCTGATGCATGACAGGATGAGGAAAGTTGTGCAGGCCCCTATTCACCAAAGCCCCCACCTACCTGTAGCGTGAAGGAGTCCAGAACAAGCGCCTCACCCCAAACATGCATATTGGGTGGGTGTGGTGCCCGCTGAATGTGGGAGTCACTGCCCACACGCCAGCAGAGGTGGTCTACAGTCAGGACACCCCGCTGATGGATGCTTTGTGGCCTGAGGTGCTGGTAATCTGAACAATAGTGAGAAAGAGGGATTGCATGGAACCACTGTGGCCATGAATTGGACCTAGCTCCATTAATGGACAGATTCTTGTTCCTCTTCCATCTGAGAGCCTTACCCAGAGAGACAGAATTGAATCCCAAGGCAAAAGGCGGTGTATCTCCAAGTTGAATGGAAATGTTGACATTGGAGATGGAGGTGCTAAAGATGATGGGAGCCAGGATTTGGGGGAAGGTTCTGTATAGGCACAAAACATCATTATTTGGTAAGAAAAGAACTGCAGCTTCCTATCATGGAACAGTTTCTGAAGCTCTTAAAATCAGAGTGAGAATTTAGAGTTTTATTGTGATTCTTAGGATGGGATGCACCTAGAAGATAAAAGGCTGAACTCATCAGTTTATTGCTAGTCTTAACGGTAATCTGCAGGAACCCCAGAAAGATATTAGGTTGACTCACATAAAATTGTCATTTTCATAGGCCAAATACAATGAACACCAGCAATATCACATGCTTGAACCTAAAATAACCAAGAAGCATCACTTCTAAACCATAACCTTAAGTTCTCTGTGCAGCACAATAGAAGCACTACACAAAGACATGACTGCCACCTTACAATCTAAGGCAGACAAGACAAAGACATTCCTTATCATTTAAGTTCAGTTCAACAAACATTTATTTTGTATAAAACACTATGCTAAGCACCAAGGACATAAAAACAAAGAGGACAACATTCTGCCATCAAGGAGTCTAGTCTAATAGGAAAGATACATAAAACAGGATTGCTGTTGAGACTCAGATTTGAGGAGGTCAAACAACCAAATACATATTTAACACAAGATGCCACTTTGGACCAAAAGAATCCCAGAGAATCCAAATGATAAGATGGTGGCTGAAAAAGATCAGACTGACCTTTTTTTCCTTTGCTTAAGAACAGGTGAACTAGACCCTTGGGTTTCCAGTGCTAGCAGGTGCAGCCAGTGAGAGAATTCCTGGTGCCGGTAGTGAATGATGCAAGTGTTCAGAACTAGGGAGGCTGAGAGGTCAATGGTGGTCACCTGAAATAAGAAGACCAGAACTGTGGGCTTGGGTTTTATTTCACAAACTCATAATGAAATAATGTAGCGGGAAAGTAGAGAAAGGAACAATTCCTGGTACCACAATCATCACACCTGCACACTAGCCTTGAGGGAGCTGAGGCAGACAATGCGCTGGCGACTCTGGGACAGCAACAACCCATCTGTAAGAGGCCAGAGGACAGATCAGAGGAGAGCACTGGAAGGGCAAGAGGTAAAACTGGGAGAGGGTCAGAAGCCTGCAAAGGGATAAACAGACTGTCATCAAAACTTGTGAGCTGGGGCTATTTCCTCTCAGTATGTTCCCTCCTTCTGCTCCCCAGTTACACTGAGATTAGATTAAGGACTCCACATGGGGCATGAGCAAAGAGAGTATCTAGTCCTCCCATTGTCGCTCAGTACCAGTACCCCAACCCATGAACCTTCCAGCAGGAGTTCAGTGCTCATCTGTGCCATATCGGAGTTTGCTGTGAAGCTTCGAAGGGGCAGCTGATCCTCATCACGGTGGTACAGGAACTGCAGCAGCTTCAGAGTCCAAGTCAGGTGCCTGGACCAAGAAAGATTCTGGCTCAGGAAGATGTGGAATGCCATTCCTACTTATTTTATTTTTATTTTTTAAAAACAATTATTTTTTGGCCGGTGCAGTGGTTCACGCCTATAATCCCAGCACTTCGGAAGGCAGGGGGATCACGAGGTCAGCAGACCGAGACCATCCTGGCCAACACAGTGAAACCCCACCTCTACTAAAAATACAAAAAATTAGCCGGACGTGGTGGCACGCGCCTATAGTCCCAGCTACTTGGGAGGCTGAGGCAGGAGAATCGCTTGAACCTGGGAGGCGCAGGTTGCAGTGAGCCAAGATTGGACCACTGTACTCAGGCCTGGGCAACAGGGCAAGACTCCATCTCAAAACTGGTAATAATTTTTTTCTTTATTCTTCCCACACTACATGGATGTAACCATTTCTACTTCCTTTCTCCCCATAGACAACCTCAGCAACTACTAGGCTGGTTACAGAGATACCATCATACAGCTCCCACTATCACTCTCCCATCTTCTGTGTCAGGAGAGACCTCACCTCTTTTGACTATTCATGGACAATACCACGCTTGTGTTCTCCATCTTAACCTTGACCTGGTCTGGCAGCTGCTGAAGGAGGAACAGGCCAGGCAGAGTTGGCTCAACCAAGTTCTCTGTCACCTCTGAAAATACGAATGAATAACACGAGAACCATCAATTCTTAACACTCTCAATTCTCCCGAAATGCCCTGGCCTCTATGGCCAAATCCTCCCACATACAATAGGCTAAGCAAATGCCTAAGCTGGATGGACCACAAGGCGAATGCCCCAGAGATCCAGGCACCTGCTGTACTTCTCCAGTCTCTAAAAATTTAAGGAGTACAAGGAGCAGGTTGGTAAATGAAAAGAATGTGGACCTTAGGGCCAAATAATTTAAACCTCATTTTTACTACCAACTAGCTGTATGACTTCAGTCAAGTTACCTAGCTAACCTTCCTAGGCTTCAGTTTCCTTATTTGTGAAGTGCTGAGGATTTAGTGAGAGAATATACAGTCATCCCTTGGCGTCCTTGGAGCTTTGGTTCCAGGACCCCCTGCAGATACCAAAGTCCGCACATACTCAAGTCCAGCAGTCGTCCCTATGGGAACTCGTGTATACAAAAAGTCAGCCCTCCATATCAGTGAGTTTCATATCCTGCAAATATTGCATTTTCCATTCACATTTGGTTGTGGATGCAGAATACACACATATGGAAAGCCAACTGTATTTATTGAAAAAAATCCACATATAAGTGGATCCACACAGCTCAAACCTGTGTTGTTCAATGGTCAACTGTATATAAAACACATAGTACGAGGCCGGGCATGATGGCTCACGCCTGTAATCCCAGCACTTTGGGAGGCCAAGGTGGGTGGATCACGAGGTCAGGAGATCAAGACCATCCTGGCTAACACGGTGAAACCCCATCTCCGCTAAAAAATATAAAAATTAGCCAGGCATGGTGGCAGGCACTTGTAATCCCAGCTACTCAGGAGACTGAGGCAGGAGAATTGCTTGAACCCGGAAGGTAGAGGTTGCAGTGAGCCGAGATCATGTCATTGCACTCTAGCCTGGTGAGAGAGCAAGACTCCATCTTTTAAAAAGAAAAAAAAAAAACACTCATAGTACAAGCCTAACTCATGACAGGTGCACACTTAATGTTAGTTCTGCCACTCAGCACAAGCAAATGCTCTATTTCCTCTAACTATCCTTATGGTCAAAGTTCATGGTGACTAGTGAATCACATCTAAGTAAGTAGTGAGACCACTATTTTTTTCTACTTCCAAAACAATCCCTGAGAACAAGGCAGTCAAGAAGCTCAAAGACTGGGGCTTTACCTGAACAGGGAACAGGCTTAGATGCTAGGCTTGGGCCCTGGCACAGCAATTGGCTCTGGAAGAGGCCCTCATGCAGCTCAGCATGGAGTGTCCACACATCCACAGTGATAGCCGTGAGATGCCGACTGCTAATGCCCACCTTTAGACACAGGTCCAGGGCCAGTGAGAGCTCCACTAGGCAGGTGTCCTCCTGTGGGGATGACAAGCCTCTAAGGTGTATGTAAGAAGGTTTGGAAGTTTTAGGTCAAAATGTGATCTGGAACACTGGGTACTGACTTGAGGGAACCCCTTAAGGTCACAGAACCCAGAATGCAAGCCCTAAGCTCCTTCACACTTTATGCTCAGGAGGAAATGAGGCATCTGAATGATCATGGCATACTTACCAGCTGACCACTCTTTAGAACTTTGCTGTTGATCTTACATAAGCTCACCTCACAGATTAGCCTGGGAAAGGAAAAAAATTAAGAGCACTTGGCCCCTTTCCTCACCATTTACCTCCAGTCAAGCTCTGTTGGCTACAAGGGACAAAGCAAGTGGAAATGTCTAATCTTAGCATCTCCTCAAACTGCACAGAATGAGAATTTAAAACCTTGATAAGGAGGCCCTGAAGCAACTCTAAGGCAAGAATGGGACGGCTAGATCCTCTGCTCCCCGGTGCTTACCTTTTCCCATCACTATCCAAAAGAAATCTGCTTCTACTGATCTGAATATGCCATAAGGACTCAGAAGTATCCACCTTGAGAACCATGATGTTTATAGCATCTACATGAATGGAGAATAGCTGGAAGGAAGAAGCAAGGATGAACAATAATTAACGTTAAGGAACTGCCCTTCCCTTCCAGATGAGAAAGAGGGGCAGCTCTTAGTATTATGCCCTAAAAATAGTAGAAAAATCTACCCATAACTCCAAAGCCAACCATGCCAAAGTACAGTCCAGGACAGTGGGAGAAGTTGTCTCACTTGGCAGAAGATCTTCAATAAGGATGGGCTGAAGGACAGTTCCTTTTGATCCACCCCAGCACTCTGGGAGAATGGGGCAGACAGGCCAGAAACTTTCTGTAGGTCCGTTCTGATACGCACTTCTCCAAAGCACAATGCCACATAGTGTCTGCCCAGAAGAGAAATATCTCACTGCCACCAGGTCCATCCGTCCCATAGCAATCTATTCCCCACCCTCACATGCACTTTCTCATCCTTCCTAGAAACACAGCTCAAATCACAGAGATCAATTTCATAGCAGTTATCAATATCTGTCTCACAAGATAATGGCACCCAGGCTAACAGGAAGACTTCAGCAACAACCTCCCTTCCTCCTTGGATTGTGAGGCCTCTGTAGAAGAGTCTCACTCTGCAAACACCAACTCCAAAATACTCCTCTAGGGGAGAAGTGAAAATATAGGGTACTCACGGAAGATCATGGCTAAGGAGTTTGCTGGAAATCCACAGGTTATCAATTTCCTAAAACAGTGAGGGAGAAAGCTGTGTGCTAGCTGCTGAAAAGCAACGAGCAGCTTGACAAGCCAGGAAAGGTTCTGGATTATTAGAATTTCTCTTTCATAGGCATGTTGCCTTGAATCCCCTCTTAAATTAGAACAGTAAACTCTTCAATTTCCTGTTATCTTTCTTCTGTATCTTTGTTATGTGCCCTGGACACTCTGTGTCCTATAAAATTTTTAACTGAACAATTTACATCACTCCCAGCATTCTCCAACTAGCTCTAAGATCATCTTGGCAAAGAAATGGTAAGGCTGTCATTAACTAGAAAAGCCACCAGGATTTCTTTTTTTAAAAAAAGGAAATTAAGAGTTTAAATTCAGTTGGATCAACGCTACACATATCCAGGGTTTCCCAGAACTCACCACTGTTTGCTGGTGTTGCTGAAACTTAAGACTGACATTCTGGATCCAAAAAAAGCGGAAGGAGCCAATCTTTAGCTCCGCCTGCAGCTTCCGCTGACACCACTTGGTGGCCAACCGGACCACAAGCCACCTGCAGAAAAATTCCTGTTAATTCATAGAACCTTCTTCCAATGATGGTTCCCCTCACCCCTTGCTGGTCTTACAAAGCCTTGCAAAAGGTCGTGTCCTGAAACTGGATCTGAGCAACTCTCCTTTCTTCCAAAGCACCACTCTGTCATATACATTCAGCCACGCTGATCAAGATCCTAGCTCCCGACTGACCCCTCCACCCAGATGAAACCAGAAACTCCACCCTCTAAGTTGGAGACAAAAAAAAAAAAAAATCCCTCAAATTGTTAGGAATCCTAGAGGCAGAGAGAGAAGGCCCCAGCAGGAGTCAAAGCGGAGGCGGCTCTGTTAGTTGTGCCATCACACTCCCTAGACGGTCTCTGTCTCCTGTCCCCAGCCTCCAGACAGGTATCCGCGAGAAGGCACTTTGAGGTCAGACCCGGCAGCTCGAATGCTGTTCTCCCCAGACCGATGCTGCAGGTGCCCTTCGCGCTTGGCTAAGAGGACTTTCAGGGGAGGGTGGAGGGGGAAAGGGAGGCCACTGAACCAGGCCCCTTCCTCACACTCCTATTCAGTTCCTGGCCTCAGCATTTCCTCAGGCCCCGCCCGCTTCCTTAGTCTCCCCAACTCGCAGCCCATCCCCGGCAGCTCGGGCCACGCGCCTCCTCACGATCCCTCCACTCGCCGCGCGCCCCCTCCCTCGACCCTACCCACTCTGCCTCCCGCGCCTCAGTAAGGCGCGCGCCCCCTCCTCAGTCTTTCTTCCTCCTCTCCGCCCCCTCCCTCCCGCCGCCGCAGCTGGGAGCCCCTCACCGGCCTAGAAAGAGGGCGCTAAGCGCAACCAGCAGCAAGACCAACAGCGCGGAGAAGAGCAGAGGCATTTAGGTCCGGGTCCGGCCCGGCTTGGCCCAGGCCCCCGCCATGCCGGGCCCCGACGCCGGATCCGCGCAGCGCCGCCGCGGGCCGACCAGCCTCGCGCGCAGGAGAAACGCTGAGCGAGGACGCGTAACTGCGCACGCGAGCCTCGCCTTCCGCAGCCCGCCAGCCAACCAACGGCCTCCCTCCCCAGCCCTGCCCCGCCCCACGACCCGGCAGGGCCGACGGGCTACGTGCGCGAGGAGCGGGCGTGGCTCCCGGAGGAGGGCGCAAGGGAGCCCACCAAGAGCTGACACACGCACTGGGCGCACCCCGCGGTGACCGGAATCGCGGGGCTCCGGGACCCGCGGGGGTCGGAGTCCGGGCCCACTCCCTGGGCTGGCGGTGGACCTGGCTGACTCATTTCGGTCCGCTGAGCTCACTTTGAGGGGAGTTGGAGTTCGCCTGGCCACTTAGGCCTGGACTCAGGGTTCTGCGTAAGTTACACCCCTGGTCAGATGGTAGCACTCCCATCTTATTCAAGATCCTGTTTGAAAATTACTGGGGCAGAAACTAGGAGATAATTAAAAGGCCTCAAAAATCCCGCCTCATTCCATCCACAGAGAAAACTAATGAGGTGTTTGTTTTTTGTTTTTTTTGAGACGAGGACTCGCTCCGTTGCCCAGTCTGGTCTCGAACTCCTGCAGGCTCAAGGGATCCTCCTGCCTCAGCCTCCTGAGTAGCTCGGACTAAAGACCCGTGTCACGGTTCCTGGCCAATGAGTTTTTACTTCATTTACTGTTTGAACACTGTTCTAGTCAATCTACTTATGGCATGACCTAGGCCCTGATGGAGGAGACGGGGAAGATACTGCAGAAGTAGTGTATATTGTTCTTGCCCTTTAGCAAAAAATAGTTTATCTGGGAAGCAAGCATAATTACATAAAATAGACAATACATAGTCAGTTTTGCCTGCTTCCTTCTCTGTAAAATAGTTTATCTGGGAAGCAAACATAATTACCTAAAATAGACAATACATAGCTTTGCCTGCTTCCTTCTCTGTAAAATGAGAGAACAGGACAAAGGTCCCTCAGAGTTACTGTGCTGCTAAGGATCAGTATCTGAATGATGATCTACTGATACAGCACAAGCTAAGGAAATCCTGAGGATTTCAAAATAGGTATTATGGAGTAGGTCATGTCTCTTTTCATACCCCTTCACTCCCACGTCCTAATCTCCATATATCCTTCAAGATTTTACTCAGAGCCTCTTTTTGGCTCCCTCAGATAAAACACCATTTCATCTTTCGCCTGTGTGTTGCCCAGAGTTGCTTTTGCTCCTCTGATTGGTTTCCTCCCTTATCTATTCCTCTCATCAGTGATTTCACATCTCCCCAAGAGCTCCAACGCTGTTTCAAGGTCATACACTATATTTGCATCATCTTCCTTGTAATCTGCAGCCTTCCCCCATGGTATGTCCTCTGAATGCTCTGGGAAGGCCCAATTCACTGAAAACCTCTGTCCAAGTCAAGGAGGGGTGCCGTGCAACACATATCCCTACTCTGGTTCATCTTATCCGATCTGTTTATTGAGCCAAGATTCCTATCACTTCCTTTCTTCTCCCTAGACTGTTACCAGCCCTACTCCCAACCATCTCATAGCCTAAAATGTTGATTTCATCATTTGTCTATTTCTTTCTGGAGAGATCTTAAGGGATCAACACAAGTGAAGTGGAATAAAAGCAGGGAGTTGGGGGTGGGGGGATGGTTCAGGCTACAGTGGAGTTCAACCAATTCATAGCCTCCATTTATTGAGACCACAAATCCTTGTAAAAGAGACCGAGTCTTTTAACGTCACAGGCCATGTTTGGCACAAAAATGGGGTCTCTAAATGTTCAACATTAACAAAGCAAACAGAAAAAAAAAAGAACAAAACCCGGAAGTTTCTAAAAATAAAAACGCCTGCTAGTCACTGAAATTCCAGCAGATGGCAGCCATCTCTGTTCACCAATATCATGACTGAAAGCTACAGGAGCAAATTTTCTGTAATTGACACAGGAAAGGAGGAAATCAGGTAGGCAGAGGACAAAAGTGGTTTTCTATCCACCTTTTTGGAGAAATATATATCTACGTCTGTCCAAAAACCAGGATTTGTTTTCCAAAAGCTAAACACAATTGTAGTGCACTTAAAAAAACCTGAGTCAGAAACAGCTGGATTCCTATTCCAAAATGATTTATTAGTTTTAAGAATTCAGGCCGGGCGCGGTGGCTCGTGCCTGTAACCCCAGCACTTTGGGAGGCCAAGGTGGGCGGATCACAAGGTCAGGAGTTCAAGACCAGCCTGGCCAATATGGTGAAACCCCGTCTCTACCAAAAAGACAAAAATTAGTCAGGTGTGGTGGTGGACGCCTGTAGTCCCAGCTACTCAGGAGGCTGAGGCAGGGGAATCACTTGAACCTGGGAGGCGGAGGTTGCAGTGAGCTGAGATTGCGCCACCGTACTCCAGTCTGGGCAAGAGTGAGACTCCATCTCAAAAAAAAAAAAAAAAAAAAATTCAGGCAGTAAGCCAGGCATGGTAGCTTACCCCTGTAATCCCAGCACTTTGGGAAGCAACAGCATGAGGATCACTTGAACTCAGGAGTTCCAGACCAGCCTGGGTAACCTAGTGAGTCCTCATCTCTAAGATAAATCAAAAACTGACATAGGAGGATCACTTGAGCCCGGGAGGTCAAGGCTGTAATAAGCCGTGATTGCGTCCTTCCTGCCTGGGTGACAGAGCAAAGACCTTGTCTCAAAAAAAAAAAAAAAAAAAAAAAAAATTCAGGCAGTTATTCAACTTTTCTGCTGCACTGATAAAAATGCAGTATTACCCTATATGAATTCTGTGAAGATTAAATGAAGAGCTATAGGCCGGGCGCGGTGGTTCACACCTGTAATCTCAGCACTTTGGGAAGCTGAGGCAGGCGGATCACGAGGTCAAGAGATCAAGACCATCCTGGCTAACGTGGTGAAACCCCGTCTCTACTAAAAATACAAAAAATTGGCCAGGCGCGGTGGCTCAAGCCTGTAATCCCAGCACTTTGGGAGGCCGAGACGGGCGGATCACGAGGTCAGGAGATCGAGACCATCCTAGCCAACACGGTGAGATCCCGTCTCTACTAAAAAATACAAAAAACTAGCCGGGCGAGGTGGCAGGCGCCTGTAGCCCCAGCTACTCGGGAGGCTGAGGCAGCAGAATGGCGTAAACCCGGGAGGCGGAGCTTGCAGTGAGCTGAGATCCGGCCACTGCACTCCAGCCTGGGGGACAGAGTGAGACTCCGTCTCAGGAAAAAAAAAAAAAAAAATTAGCAGGGCGTGGTGGCGGGCACCTGAAGTCCCAGCTACTTGGGAGGCTGAGGCAGGAGAATGGTGTGAACCCAGGAGGCGGACCTTGCAGTGAGCTGAGATCACGCTGCTGCACTCCAGCCTGGGCAACAGAGCGAGACTCTGTCTCCAAAAAAAAAAAAAAAAAAAATTAAATAAATAAAAATATCTATAATATGGTACCTAGTATTTACCAGTGAATAAATACTGGTTCTTTCTTTCTACCCCTACCCGTTTTTCTCATTTGCAGTAACAGATACAAAGCAAACATCTCACTGGTGGTTTATTATGCTGTATTCTGTGAGTTTTTAGCTATAATTAGTGAAAGATCTATTAAAGATGAGATGCCTGGAGAGAAGTCAAAGTAGAAAGAGAAAAGGCTTATATGCAAGTAAAGTTCTTAAAAGGGCCCACATTGGAGGTTCATAGCATCTCCAAACAGTCTTAGGACTCGAGGATTAAGCAGCTAATGAAATAGCACACCTAATAAATAACAACACAGTGACTAATAAAATTATTGTTTTTATCATTTTGGAGAGAGAAAATAGGGGAAAAATCACATACATTAACAGTCCATGATGCCAAGCTCCTGAAGAGTAAAAGTTTACCAGCTAAGAGGGATGTTCCCCTCAGTTTGTTTTATCAGTATGAATGAAAAACATCTGCCCCTTTACCAGCAAGTCCTCTACTCAGAAAGAACTGACCCCACGCCAAGTCTGGGAGAGTGACTAGTTCAAGTGTGCAGGGCTGAAGTTTCCAAACACAGCTATTTTCTGTTGTGTATCTTCATCTCAATGGTGACATGGCCACTGCCCAAGGAACTTGTGGCAGAGATCCCAAGGTGAGGCAGCAACAGACGTCTATGAACATTGTGCGTTAACAGTGGCTCAGAGCCTCTAGATTCATAGCTCTGCATGGTGGGCTTCTGCCTTCAACAACTCACTGGGCTTCATGAAGATGCCTTCCATGGCTTTCCAATAGTTGTTCTGACTTGGCTGGGCCATGCCATGCACCTCTTTTTGCCCACTGATAGGTCGACCATATTGTTCTCCTGTGACAGATAGCAGTACCTCAGTGGAAGAGTGTTTGAACCGCACCTCACCATCTCTCACCCAGTAGGGTCCATTACAGAGTACTGTCCAGTCATCCAGATAATCACCTTCACCTTCCTCACCAAAAGCACTCACTTCCTGGAAAACACAGAAGGTAGTAATATTAGCATGGTTGACAAGGGCTTGAAAAGGAGTGGGAGGCAATGGGAAGAAAAAGAAGGCTACCCTGAAGTAAAAAATCAGAGGGGGCCAGGCTCATGCCTGTAATTCGAGCACTTTGGGAGGCTGAGCGGGGCAGATCACTTGAGCCCAGGAGTTTGAGAACAGCCTGGGCAACATGGTGAAACCCTATCCCTAAAAAAATACAAAAGAAATTAGCTGAGGTCAGGAGTTCAAGACCAGCCTGACCGACATGGAGAAGCCGTCTCTACTAAATATACAAAATTAGCTGGGTGTGGTGGCACATGCCTGTAATCCCAGCTACTCGGGAGGCTGAGGCAGGAGAAGTGCTTGAACCCAGAGGCAGAGGTTGCGGTGAGCCGAGATCATGCCATTGCACTCCAGCCTGGGCAACAAGAGCGAAACTCCGGTCTCAAAAAAAAAAAAAGAAAGAAAAGAAAAGAAATTAGCTGGGCATGGTGGCACATGCCTATAGTACCCAGCTACTACAGCTGTCGCCTGAGTCCGGGAGATCAAGGCTGCAATGAGCTGTGATCACACTACTGCACTCCAGCTTGGATGACAGAGCAAGACCCCTTCTCAAAAAAAATAAAAATTAAAAAAAAAAATTCAGCTGCTTTCCAGTGTTTGTTTTTTAGTTTTGTTTTGTTTTTTGAGATGGATTTTTGCTCTTGTTGCCCAGGCTGGAGTGCAATGGCGCAATCTCGGCTCACTGCAACCTCCGCCTCCCAGGTTCAAGCAATTCTCCTGCCTCAGCCTCCCTAGTAGCTGAGATTACAGGCATGTGCCACCACACCTTGCTAACTTTGTATTTTTAGTAGAGACAGGGTTTCTCCATGTTGGTCAGGCTGGTCTCGAACTCCCGACCTCAGGTGATCTGCCCGCCTCAGCCTCCCAAAGTGCTGGGATTACAGGCATGAGCCACCACACCTGGCCATTCCAGTGTTGTTTAAAATAAACCATGAACCATAGAAAAAGACAAAAGACACAAAGTACATAAGAGGAAAAAATTCGTTGTTGTAAGATTATGGTCCATGGTTCCTATCTGAGTTATGGCATCAAAAACAAAGAAAAGAAAAAAAAAGGTTATGGTCCAAACACTTATTTTGCAATTAATACTATAGTTGCCTTATATTTTCTATTACAGTGCTAAAACAGTATTTCTTTCTTTTTGTTTCCTTTGTAAGAGTTAGGATCTTGGCCAGGCACAGTAGCTCACTCCTGTAATCCCAACACTTTGGGAGGGGGAGGCGGGCAGATCGCCTGAGGTCAGCAGTTCAAGACCAGCCTGGCCAACATGGTGAAACCCCATCTCTACTAAAAATACAAAAATTATCCAGGCATTGTGGCAGGCGCCTGTAATCCCAGCTATTCGGGAGGCTGAAGCGGGAGAATCACTTGAACCCGAGAGGCAGAGGTTGCAGTGAGCCGAAGGTTGCAGTGAGCCAAGACTGCACCATTGCACTCCAGCCTGGGCAACAAGAGCAAGACTTTGTCTCAAAAAAAAAAAAAAGTTGGGATCTTGCTCTGTTGCCCAGGCTGTAGTGCAGTGCCTTAAGCGGTCTTACGGCCTCACCTCCTGAGTAGCTAAGACTATAAGACTACAGGCCTATACCACCATACCCAGGTAGTTAAAAGTTTCTTTTGTAGGCAACTGTGTTGCCTTCGCTGGTCTCCAACTCCTGGTCTTAAATGATTCTCCCCACTTGGTCTTTCAAGGTGTTGGGATTATAGGTGTGAGCCACCGTGCTGGCTTTAAAATACTTTATTTTTTGAGATAGCATCTCGCTCTGTCACCCAGGCTGGAGTGCAGTGGCACAATCTCAGCTGTCTGCAACCTCTACCTCCTGGGTTCTAGCGATTCTCATGCCTCAGCCTCCGGAGTAGCGGGGATTACAGGCATGTGCTACCACACCCAGCTAATTTTGGTATTTTTTAATAGAGATGGGGTTTCACAATGTTGACCAGGCTGGTCTCAAACTCCCAGCCTCAAGTGATCCACCCACCTCAGCCTACTAAATTGCTGGGAGTACAGGCATGAGCCACCACTTTCAGCCCTTAAAATACTTTGTATCTCTTATTTGACTTTATTACTGCTTCATTCTCTTAAATAGATTTTAAATGACCTGATGACAAGTTCAAAAGGGAATGGACTATGGGAGTCAGGGTGACCTTGAATCTCAACTTGATCCCTTCCTCTGTAAATCCTTTGAGCGTTTGTTTTCTCCTCTATAAAATGATCACAGTATCACCTTATAGAGCAATTGTGAGAATTAAATGAGATAGCAAATATTAACTCAGCAAAACATAGCAAGTTCTCTATACTCTTTCTTTCTAATAAGGCAGTGAGAGAGAGAGCAAGTTCTCTATATTCTACTCCTCATCTAAATTCCATCATCCTTAAGGCCAAATATTCAGTTTCTATACAATGGCAATTGAAAAATTACTGATTATTTCAGAAGCATGAGAGTGTGTGTGTGTGTATACACTCTACTTGATAAAACTGTTTCCCAGGAGGATACCAGTATGTAATTCTGATACTGCTATATTTGTATACTGGAATTGAAGTTCAATACATGGATGGCAGATGGTGGGAACAAGGTATCTTACTGTTGGAGTGGGAATTTACAAATTAGCACAGGGAGGAGGCTAGGATGACCTATGTGGTAACGGATTACAGCTAAAGACATCAGCCGCCGGGCCCGGTGGCTCACGCCTGTAATCCCAGCACTTTGGGAGGCTGAGGCAGACGGATCACAAGGTCAGGAGATGGAGACCATCCTGGCTAACATGGTGAAACCCCATCTCTACTAAAAATACAAAAAAATTAGCCGGGCGTGGTGGTGGGCACATATAGTCCCAGCTACTTGGGAGGCTGAGGCAGGAGAATGGTGTGAACCCGGGAGGCGGAGCTTGCAGTGAGCCGAGATGGCGCCATTGCACTCCAGCCTGGGCAACAGAGCAAGAGTCTAAATATATATATACATACATCAATAAGAACCCTAGCTAGCCACAGTGGGGCATGCCTGTATTCCCAGCTACTTGAAAGGTTGAGGCAAGAGGACTGCTTGAGCCAAGAAGTTTGAGGCTCTAGTGCACTATGATCACACCTGTGAGTAGCCACTGCACTCCAGCCTGGATAACATAGAAAGAACCCATCTTAAGAAAAAAAAAGAAAAAGAAACCTCATTTAACTTAATATAGATACAGATGGCTATACAAATAAAAATTTATAGATATGTACATATACATGAGTAAGCATACACAGATACAGTTTTTTTTTTATTTATTTATTTTTTTTGAGATGGAGTCTCACCCTGTCACCCAGGCTGGAGTGCAATAGTGCAATCTCGGCTCACTGCAACCTCCATCTCCCAGGTTCAAACGATTCTCCTACCTCAGCCTCCCGAGTAGCTGGGATTACAGGCGCCCGCCACCATGCCCAGCTAATTTTTGTACTTTAGTAGATACCGGGTTTCACCATGTTGGCCAGGCTAGTCTCGAACTCCTGACCTCGTGATCCGCCTGCCTCGGCCTCCCAAACTGCTGGGATTACAGGCGTGAGCCACTGCGCCCGGCCTACAGTTCTTTATTCTGTCAAGTGAGAGGGTCTAAAAGAAACACTCCAGTAACAACAAGCTTACATAAGGCCTAGAACTTGGTTTTAATATCATTCTCCAATAAAAGAAAGCAGAGCTCCTTGGAGAAATAGCTGATTATAGTACTGGAGCAAGAAATAAACAAGATAAGTCTGGAGCATCTTTTGGTGCCAGAAAGGAAAGAAGTGCTTTAAAGTGCACTCACATATACACACACACACAATGGGATACTGTCAAATGGACACAAAGCCAGCTGAAAGAATTCCTGATGGCCAAAGTTGGAAAAATTTGAGCAACAAAATATAGTAGTATTAGATTACAACAAAGTATAAACTATCCATGAGTTTATGCTAATGTAAATAACTGAATAAATAAATTGGGGAAAAGAGACAAATCCCCCATATGGAAAAATCCCAAATAAAATATGTAGATATTCCACCCTAAGGTAGAGAGAGTGTAACTCTCCAGTCTGTAAGAGTGAAATGCGCATAGTGACTTCCTTCCAAAAAGTGTATGGAAAGGGGGAAAATGAAGAGAGTAACTTTACAGGAGAAACCTAACCAACAAACACTACTTCAGCCAGGTAATCAAGGTCAACATCAACAGTCACAAATCATAAAGACAGTATGTACCCCTGATATGATGGGATAAAAATGGCACTTTACCTCAGTGATCTTCCTCTCAAACCCTTTATAAGTCCAGTCTAATCACAAGAAAAACAGACAAATTCCAATAGAGGGGCAATCTACAATACACCTGACCAGCACTCCTCAAAGCTGTCAAGGTCATCAAAAACTAGGGAAGTCTGAAAAACTGTCCCAGCCACAACAGCCTAATGAGACATGGCAAGTATATGTAATGTGGTATTTTGGAACGGAAAAAGAACATTAGGTAAAAACTAAGGGACCAGACACGGAGACCTCACACCTGTAATCCCAGCACTTTGGGAGGCCAAGGCAGGTGGATCACGAGGTCAGGAGTTCGAGACCAGCCTGGACAACTTGGTGAAACCCCGTCTCTACTGAAAATACAAAAAGCAGCCAGGCGTGGTGGCAGGTGCCTGAAATCCCAGTTACTCAGGAGGCTGTGGCAGGAGAATAGCTTGAACCTGGGAGGCGGAGGTTGCAGTGAGCCGAGATCGTGCCAGTGCACTCCAGCCTGGGAGAAAGCGAGACTCTGTCTCAAAAAAAAAAAAAAAAAAAAAAAAACTAAGGGAATCAGGAAAAAACTATGGACTTTAGTTAATAAAACTGTATCAATATTGCTTCATTAAATGTAGCAAATTTACCCTTCCAAGGTAAGATGTTAATAAGGAAAACTGTATACAGGGGGTGGGGATAGGGAAGGAGTCATTAAGGGGTCCACATCCCCTGATAACCCAAGGCTTAAAACAGTGGCACAAGGCCGGGCACAGTGGCTTATGCCTGTAATCCCAGCACTTTGGGACACTGAAGGGGGCAGATAGCTTGAGCTCAGGAGTTTTGAGACCAGCCTGGGCAACATGGCAAAAACCCGTATCTACAAAAAAAATACGAAAATTAGCCAGGCGTGGTGGCATGAGCCTGTAGTGAGGGCTGAGGTGGGAGAACTGCTTGAGCCCAGGAGGCTGAGGCTGCAGTGAGCAAGATCACACCACTGCACTACAGCCTGGGTGACAGAGCGAGACTCCGTCTCAAAAAATAATAAATAAATAAATAAAAACAAAAAACATAAGTGACACAATAGCAAATCCATTTTCCTAATGTAACTAGTTAGCATCATTTAAAAAAAACTACAATTTGGAAAACATTGGGTTTCTTTATTACCGGATATCAGAACTTATGATATGCTAATGTATATCCAGTCTGTCTATACTTCCCATTTCTTGATTTGGTTTAGTTGTTGTCTCCACTTTGTCCAGAAACGATTTTCTTCACACTTACAAAACAGAGCCAGGCGGGTGCAGTGGCTCATGCCTATAATCCCAACATTTTCAGGAGGCCAAGGCCAGTGGATCACCTGAGGTCAGGAGTTCGAGACCAGCCTGACCAATATGGTGAAAACCCATCTCTACTAAAAATACAAAAATTAGGCCAGGAACAGTGGCTCGCGCTCGTAATCCTAGCACTTTGGGAGGCCAAGGTGGGCAAATCACAAGGTCAGGAGTTCAAGACCAGCCTGGCCAACATAGTGAAACCCCATCTCTACTAAAAATACAAAAAAAAAAAATTAGTCGAGTGTAGTGGCACATGCCTATAGTCCCAGCCACTCGGGAGGTTGAGGTGGGAGAACCGCTTGAACCCAGGAGGCAGAGGTTGCAGTGAGCTGAGACCATGCCATTGCACTCCAGCCTGGATGACAGAGTGAGACTCCATCTCAAAAATAAAAAAAAAATACAAAAATTAGCCAGGCATGGTGGCATGCACCTGTAATCCCAGCAACCCAGGAGACTAAGGCAGGAGACTTTCTTGAAGCCGGAGGCAGAGGTTGCACTAAGCCAAGATCATGCCACTGCACTGCAGCCTGGGTGACAGAGAGACACTTCATCTCAGAAACAAAAAAATAAAAACAAAAAAACCTCACACAAAAACAGAGCCATTTCCCCAGTTCTGCACAAAGGAGAACAGCTACACCTAGAAAAGAAACAATTAAGAACCAAGAGATCAAACAAGCACCCACTGAGTAATGCAGAGCAGCAACAATCCATCGAAAGCCACCTCACCTGGTTTCCAGAAAGAGGTGAAGTGAAGTGGTGACTATGGAGGTTTCGGCCAGTGTTGACATGTGTCAACCGGATGGGCTGGCCACACTTGATGGGGGTTCCCCTCTCACACACTGTGGCAGTCTTCCCCCGTATCCTCCAGTAACTGTTGCTGTCATCCACAGAGGTTACACCTGTCACTGACTGCTGCCCACTACCTGCAGTTAAGAAAAGAAAGACAACTCTCTTTCTCTACCATGGACAACATGCTCAGAGACAGAAGCTCGAGGGTGCTCAAGATTCAGCTTCACCTGTAACCCACCATGACCAAGGAAGACACGCTGCTGGAGGTGTAATGGATTATTAATGCTGCTTTACAAGAGGCTGAAGACCACCCTCAGCCATGATGGCCTAGCAGGTGGAACCTGAAAAGCTGCCAAAGCCTTAGACAAGGGCCAAGCCCATCTTTGTGTGCTTGCATCCAAATGTGAAGAGCCTATGTATATCAAGCTAGGGGTGGCTCTTTGTGCTGAACACAAAATCAACCCAATTAAGGTTGATGACCTCAAGAAACCAGAGAAATGGGTAAGCCTCTGGAAAACTGACAAGACAAGGAAAACTTTGTAAAGTGGTTGGTTGCAGTTGTGTCACAGTGAAGGGCTATGGCAAAGAATTTCAGGTCAAGGATGTGACAGTGTACTTCAAATGTAAGAAATCAACAAATAAATTTGGTACCCATTCCTCAAAAAAAAATGGCAAGTGAGCTCAACCTCACCCTTATTGCCTATGGCCAATATTGTACCCTGTGTCATAAAACAGGCAAGAAGGGGTGGGGAGAAAAATGCTATGCTTGGCAATATTTTTTGTTCTACAACATTAAAATATTTATAAAAAATACAAAATGTGCTGGGTGTGGTGGCTCACGCTTGTAATTCCAGCACTTTGGGAGGCTGAGGCAGGTAGATCAGGAAGTCAGGAGTTCAAAACCAGTCCCACCAACACAGTGAAACCCCGTCTCTACTGAAAATACAAAAATTAGCTGGGCATGGTGGCGGCGGCCTGTAATCCCGGCTACTTGGGAGGCTGAGGCAGGAGAATCACTTGAACCCAGGAAGCGGGGGTTGCAGTGAGCCGAGATTGCGCCACTGCCCTCCAGCCTGGGTGACAGAGCCAGACTCTGTCTCAAAAAAAAAAAACTGTGTCTACATAATACTAGTTATTATATGATGAAGTATACTTAAGGGTATGTCATATCAGAAAATTGTTAAGAGTTTGCATCAGCCGGGCGCGGTGGCTCACGCCTGTAACCCCAGCACTTTGGGAGGCCGAGGCGGGCGGATCACGAGGTCAGGAGATCGAGACCATCCTGGCTAACATGGTGAAACCCCGTCTCTACTAAAAATGCAAAAAATTAGCCGGGCGAAGCGGCGGGCGCCTGTAGTCCCAGCTACTCGGGAGGCTGAGGCAGGAGAATGGCGTGAACCCGGGAGGCGGAGCTTGCAGTGAGCCGAGATCGCGCCACTGCACTCCAGCCTGGGCGACTAAGCGAGACTCTGTCTCAAAAAAAAAAAAAAAAAAAAAAAAAAGAGTTTGCATCAAAGGATATCCAAGGCACAAATTTATGTAGAGTTTTTTGAGGCACAGGCAGTACTAACCTGCAGACACTAGCCTGGATAGCCCCTAATGTGTCTAATCGCATAATTTTAACATGTTTGTAATATTATTCATGTTCATTAACTATTACGATAAAAATGTTTATTTTTCGGTCGGGCATGGTGGCTCACGCCTATAATCCCAGCACTTTGGGAGGCCAAGGCAGGCGGATCACAAGGTCAGAAGATCGAGACCATGGTGAAACCCCGTCTCCATTAAAAATACAAAAAATTAGCCGGGCGCAGTGGTGGGTGCCTGTAGTCCCAGCTACTCAGGAGGCTGAGGCAGGAGAATGGCGTGAACACGGGAGGCAGAGCTTGCAGTGAGCCGAGACTGTGCCACTGCACTCCAGCCTGGGCAACAGAGACTCCGTTTCAAAAAAAAAAAAAAAAGTTTATATTTCACAATTAAAATGAGACTACTTTATATTGCCAACTTTAATCTAAGCAGGCATCTCTGACCAAGTTGGCCATCATCTGACCAACTCCCACGAGTGGTCAATTATTATAAAAGTATTCTTTGGCCGGGCGCGGTGGCTCAAGCCTGTAATCCCAGCACTTTGGGAGGCCGAGATGGGCGGATCACGAGGTCAGGAGATCGAGACCATCCTGGCGAACACCGTGAAACCCCATCTCTACTAAAAAATACAAAAAACTAGCCGGGTGAGGTGGCGGGCGCCTGTAGTCCCAGCTACTCGGGAGGCTGAGGCAGGAGAATGGCGTGAACCCGGGAGGCGGAGCTTGCAGTGAGCTGAGATCCGGCCACTGCACTCCAGCCTGGGCAACAGAGCGAGACTCCGTCTCAAAAAAAAAAAAAAAAAAAAAAAGTATTCTTTGAGCAGGGCACAGTGGCACACGCCTGTAATCCTAGCACTTTGGGAGGCTGAGGCAAGCAGAACACAAGGTCAGGAGTTCGAAACCAGCCTGGCCAACATGGTGAAACCCTGTATCTACAAAAAATATAAAAATTAGCTGGGCGTGGTCGCACGCGCCTGTAATCCCAACTATTTGGGAGGCTGAGGCAGAAGAATTGCTTGCATCTGGGAGGCGGAGGTTGCAGCGAGCCGAGATCACGCCACCGCACTCCAGCCTGAGTGGCCAGGAGAGAGACTGTCTCAAAAAAAAAAAAAAGTATCCTTGGAGGTCTGGCACAGTGGCTCATGCCTGTAATCCAAGCGCTTTGGGAGGCTGAGGTGGGAGGATCCCTTGAGTCCTGGAGTTCGAGACCAGCCTCAGCAACATAACAAAATCTGGTCTCTAAAAAAAAAAAAAAAAAGACATATATATATATATATATATACTTTTTTTTTTTTTTTTGAGACAGGGTCCCTCTGTCACTCAGGCTGGAGTGCAGTGGTATGATCACAGCTTACCACAGCCTTGACTTCCCAGGCTCAGGTGATCCTCCTACCTCAGCCTCCCAAGTAGCTGGGATTTCAGGCACCTGCCACCACACCCGGCTAATTTTTCTATTTTTTGTAGAGATGGGTTTTTGCCATGTTGCCCAGGCTGGTCTCGAATTCCTGGGCTCAAGCAATCCAACTGCCTCAGGCTCCCAAAGTGCTAGGATTACAGGTGTGAGCCACCATACCCAGCCTAAAAAAATTTTTTTTATATTTAAGAGAAAAAAAAGAGGCTGGGTACAGTGGATCACCGTCAATACCAGCACTTTGGGAGGTCAAGGTGGGCAGATCGCTTGAGCCCAGGATTTCAAGACCAAGCTCAGGCAACTGACAAAACTCCATCTCTACAAAAGACCCAAAAAATTAATCAGGTGTGGTGGGGTGCACTTGCAGTCCCAGCTACTCAGGAGGCTGAGATCTGAGGATTGCTTGGGCCCAAGAGGTCAAGGCTGCAATGAGTCATGATTGTGTCACTGCACCTCAGCTTGGATGACAGAGTAAGACTCTGTTTCTTAATTTCTTTCTTTTTTTTGAGAGAGAGTCTGTTCTGTCACCAGGCTGGAGTGCAGTGGTGCGATCTCGGCTCACTGCAACCTCCAATTCTCTGGTTCAAGTGATTCTCCTGCCTTGGTCTCCCATGTCTCTTAAGGAAAGAAAAAATCTAGCTACAGGATTTAAAAAGCTGGGGTGGGGGGCTGCGGTATACAAATAATCGCTGATAGCTAATGTGTGTTACTAAGACTGCTCAGCACCACAGTGTGTGAGGACTTACTGGGTATCTAGCACTGACCTAAGTCCTTTGTTTGAATATTCTTATTTGACATCTACATTTGCTGAAGTAGGTATTATTATCCCCAGCATACCCAAGGTCACACAACTCTAAGAAACAAGGCTGGGACTGAATGAACCTAGACAGCCCGACTCTAGAACTAACACTCTTAACCATTCTGCACCATATCTCATTAAGATCATATTTCTTCCAAAAGCTTTAAATTGTCAGGTTTCCCCAAACGAGCTACTCTCATAAACACCGGGGATACCCTCTTTCCTAGACTTCATTCACTACCCAGGTCTTTGAAAGCATTCGTATTTCCCAGATACTTTCCTCTAATAGTTTTACCTGTTCCTTCTAGCTTTGCTTTCAGCTCCATGGCCTTGCCTGACAAAAGACTTTTGATATTTCACTTTTACCACGTATACCATTATGCCTCATGCCAGTTACACGGGTAAATATAGCCAACTATCAGCTCCTTTCTACTGTCTCCTTCCACTCAGCTCATGACTTTATTATATCTTTCTTTTTCAGAAAAGCCAAACCAAGTCTCCCTTCCTACTTCTGGTTACTGCCTTACAGCTCTCTGGGGTCCTCACAGCCACGCTTCACTACTAAACCATGGTCTACATTTTGTCTCCCACATTTTCTGCTTTCTATTCAACCCTTCACTTCCTCCTCCAAATCCTTATACCTTGGGATTATCCAAAGTTCTATGCCTGGCCTTCATATATTTCCACCTGTAGTTCTTAAATTGCTGAGGGTCAGGACAAAAGCATTTGTATTTTTAACAAGTTTCTCAAGTTATTCATATTGATCCCAGATTGAGAACCACAGTTCATCCTGGGCAATTTCATCCACTACCCTGACATTTTCAACCACAGTCTGTACAAGATGTTGTATTTAATGTTGTATCTAATGTGGTATCTCAGGCTCAGCAGAGATCCCTTTTCTGAGCTTCAGACTGAACCTGGTTCCCAAATCTGGCTGTCCATCAGAACCACCTGAAGAGCTTTTTAAACCTACAGATTGCTACTGCCAAGCCTCTGTCCACCTCCACTCTAATTCAGTAGATCCAAAGTTGGAAACCAAAGCAAATTAAAAAATAAGCCTGACAACATGTTAGGTGTTCACTGAATGGGTGCTAGGATTATTAAGACATCGCAGTGATGATAACTCACGTCCTTGCCTAGTCTAACTGATCAGATAGGTTTTGGGAATCATGAACCAGACTAGCCCACCTGACAGAACTCTTTCCTCCCTCAGCAAACAGCATCATCAGTCATCCAAGATAGAATTCTACCAGCTATCTTAGATGCCTCTCACATCTCACTAGCTGACCTTCATTCTTTTTTTGTTTGCTTATCTTTTTTTTTCAGGCAGATAAGACTTTCTTTTTTTGGTCTGTTTTTATTATATTGTAATCTTCTTGACTGATTGTCACTACCGAATCTCCTGCAGGTAGTACAATTCTAGTCATATAGTAGGAACTCATTAAGACCTATGCTGAATGAATGAATTCAAATAACTTATTATTAAACATTTTAATTTCAAATACTTAAAAAAAAAAAGTTTCTGTGCAATTCCTGTCACTGCTCCAAGTTCCTTACAAGAAGGAGGTTCAGATTTGGGTAGAAGGGGCCCAAAAGATAGGAATTAAGGAGCAAGTGTAAGATGCAGAAGAGCTGGAAGACAAAGGGTTGTAGTCAACGAGTGAGCTCTTGGAGTTTAAAGTTTCAGATACAGTACTTACTGTTACTTTAAAATTTCAGACACAGCACTTCCTGTAATTTTCTTGTCTGTCTCTAAAGCAGGCTTTGAACCTGGATAGATTTGGATAGAACCCCGACTTTGACATTTGCTAGCTGCAAGGCTTTGAATAAACGATTTAATTTCTCTGCGTCTGTTAACTCATCTGTGAAATGAGGATAACAATAGTATCACCTTACATGAATGTTAATAAGCGGAAAAAGTACATAGATAACGTGCCTGGCCTGTAGTTCACCAAATATTAGGTGGTGTTGCGATTAAGATGCCTTAGAACAACTCAGTTCTCCGACTCTCCAGACCTGAGGAACCTTCCCAGGGAACACCTAACCTTCCCAGACCACACCCTCAGATTTTCTTTAGGCCCCGCCCCTCCAGATACTCCCAGGCCTCCCTAGCCCACCCGAGCCCGATCCCCAGCATTACCTGACCCATAGCGCACGTCGTGTGAGTGCAGTCGGACGTTGTGGCGCGTATTGAGTAGCTTTACCACGGAGCCGCAAGTAACGACAGCCAGGCTGGACGCACCCACAGCGCTCCACAAACACCCCAATAACAGTAGAGGTACTACAGCCATCCTAGCTGTATCACGGAACCCCATATCTTCGAAGAAAACGCGGCCCCTCCCCGGAACCGGAAGCTGAAGACGATACCACGGAGAGAAGGAAGTGAAGAAGCCCGAGTCTGATCTTTATGGTTTATCTGGCTAGAGCGGCCTGAGAAACAGGCTGAGCCTGGTTACTTACGATACTCTCGCTCTGTTCCAGGGGCTCAGTAACAGCTGCCTTCCTGAGCCGCTTCGGTTACCGTTCGCACCCACGGGACGAAAGCTCCCGAGAGCGGGAGAGAGAACAAGAAATGGCCCACCCACTCCCGGTGACAGAGAGCCGGAAATGACGTAGCACGTTGACGCAGCGGCGGCGGCGGCGGCGGCGGCGGCGGAGGGGCAGTGCGGTGGGTCCGTAGTATCTTTTCCCAGTCTCGGTTCAACGACTCCATTTTTCCTCGGTGGGGGCTTAGCGCACCGGAGGAGCCGCGGACTTCAGGCAAGTAAAGTTCCGACTGGGGAGCGTGTTTCTCGCAGGAGTCAGGTGGGGAACCGGGCTCCTAGGGCCTGGTCCCGTAAGGGAAGAGGCAATGGGGAGCCGTATGTGGGAAGAAGGGGGGGCCTGGCCTTCCCTGCTCTATGGGGGGAAGGGGGAGGAAAGCGCTGCAGTTGCTCAGAGTCTGAAAGCTTTTCCCAGCCCGGTAACACCCGGAACCCGTGAATTGGGTGGCATGTTGAATCAACAGGCTTCCTAGCATCCAGTCCTTCTCTCCGCAGATTTTTAAAACTGGGCCACGCGAAAGGATTGGGGATAGAAGGGACCTGGGGCTTCTGAACCAGGATCAGGTGATAGAGTTGTTTGTTCTGAGGTTATGAATCCTATGGAGCTTTCAGCAGCTCGGTCATCAGGCTAGAGGGCGATGCCAAATTCCAGCTCTTTACATGTTGCTGAATAATACAAATAGAACTTTTTTTGGATAGTTGCATCCTTCATCCCTTTCTAAAGATCGAAGGTGTTGTAGAAGTACCTAAAGCCCGTCCATTCTCCGTAGATTCATTTCCTCAAACGTTTGCCAGAGGCCTATCATGAACATCAAAATGAGTTATTAAGTCAAAACTCGTCTTCTAGTTTCTGCCTTTCTCCTCAGGCACTCGTTTGAACCAGCTGGAGAAGTTAATTTTCCTGGGTTGTTGCAAGAACTGATACTTATTTCACAGGCCTAAGATCTCTGGAAATACTTCCATGGAAATTCACTGTATCAGAAGTAACAAGGGTGTATGAAGCTACATCATTAATGAGCATTAGGGAATGTGAACAATATTGAATTTGATTAATTTCTTCGGAAAAATGTCTGGTTCCACTGTTTATCTGAAAGATACCAGTTAGTAAGTCTTCGGTGTTTTGATTACAGAAGCATGACTGCTCTTCCATCAGCTGTGAATTTAGAGCCCTTTTTCATGAGTAATGTCCCTTTCACCAGTACAAGTACATTTTTATTCACTTGGCTTGTGTGGCTGCTAGATTGGATTAGCATAGCCTTGCGACTCTTAAGAGGTTTTAACTTCATCAGGAGATTAATTACATCAGAAATTGGTGCAGTCTGGAGAAGCTTAGTGGAATTTTACAGTTCTTCCTCTGAAAGCCTACCTAGAGTGGTGGAAACATGATGTTTATAGGCAAATACGTTTGCCCTGCTTCTATTTTCTTGATCTTAATAAATGGCACTACCATCAATCCTGCCTATAATCCTTGCCTTCCTTCCTCTCCACTATTTCCCAATAAAATCAGTCACCAAATCCTGTCTCTCCATGAAACTGTTCCCATCAGCATACAAATTACGTTCTGGTATCCTTCACATCCCTCTCCAACTACCATGCCAATTTTTAAAATTTCCATTCATAGATTTCTACCTGTATCACTGTATCAACTCAGCTTTCTTACCCTTTATTCAATCTTCATTTCATATCAATCTGGCTTCTCTTCTGCCCACTCCTTTTTTTTTTTTTTTTTTTGGGGGGGGGCATTTTCTTGCTCTGTTGCCCAGGTTGGAGTGCAGTGGCCCCATCATAGCTCACTGCCACCTGGAACTCCGGAGCTCAAGCAATCCTCCTAAGGTAGCTTCTAGTAATCAAGTGCCACCGCATCTACTTTGCCCACTCCATTGAAGTTGCCCTTATCTAGGTCACCAGTGACTTCTATGTTGCCAAATTCAATGGATACTTTGTTCTCATCTTTCTCTGTCTCTGCAATATTCAAGGTAGTTACTCCTGTCTCCAAACTTTCATCTTGGCTTTATTGACATTTCATTCTTGGATTTTCTCCATTTCTCTGGCTGTTCCTTCTGAGTCTCATTTGCTAGCCACCTTTGCTCTCTATCTGATGTCTAAATGTTGGAGCTGGTCACGGTGGCTCACGCCTGTAATCCCAGCACTTTGGGAGGTCGAGGCGGGCGGATCACTTGAGGTCAGGAGTTCAAGACCAGCCTGGCAAACATGGTAAAACCCCATCTCTACTAAAAATACAAAAACTAGCTGGGCATGGTGACATGCCTGTAATCCCAGCTACTTGGAAGGCTGAGGCAGGAGAATCACTTGAACCCAGGAGGCAGAGGTTTGCAGTGAGCAGAGATTGTGCCACTGCCCTCCAGCATGGGCAACAAAACAAGACTCCATCTCAAAATATATGTGTATATATATATATGTTGGAATTCTCACAGGAATCCTGGGCCCTCTACATGCTTCCCTTTAGGTGACCCAGCCCCATGGCTTTAATTACCACCTGAAAGTTGGCAACTCCAAAGTTTAAATCTCTAGTCCAGCCTTCTCCTCTGTGTTCCAGAATCACACGTCAAAAATGCCTGTTTAATTATCTCCATTTGGATATTTCTTAGGCACCCCAAAGCTAACATAATCAAAAGAAAGTTTTGGTTTTCTTATCATTCCAAACCTTATCCTCCCATTTTACTGAGTGATACTCCTATCCACAGGGTTACCGAAGACAGACCTATGAGAATCATCTTTGTTCTTCGCCTTTACTACTCCTCTTTCCCAGTCTTTTAGTAAGTCCTGTCACTTCCACTTCTAGAATGTTTTTGTAGTCTGTCTTCTCTTCTCCATCTT
This sequence comes from Theropithecus gelada, assembly GCF_003255815.1. Classification (NCBI taxonomy): domain Eukaryota; kingdom Metazoa; phylum Chordata; class Mammalia; order Primates; family Cercopithecidae; genus Theropithecus; species Theropithecus gelada. The sequence goes on from NC_037684.1 coordinate 2,212,989, forward strand.
CACTGCTACCACCCTATTCCAAGCCACCACCATCTTTTGCTTGGGCTACCACAACGATATCCTCAGTTTTCCCTGGTTTCCACTCAGATCTTCTTCCAGTTCATTTTACATGTAACAGAATTGGATCAGAGCAGATCATGTCATTTCCCTACTTAAAACTCTCCAGTGACTTTCCATGGCCTTTACACCCTGCTTGAGGATACCTCTCATAGACCGCTGCCTTCACCATGCTCTAGTGCCATCAGCCTTAGGACATCACCTATTATATACCATATTCTTGCCCACTTTCTCTACTGGAATCTCTCCCCCTGGTTCTACAGGTCATATTCTATCTGTTGACATCTCAGCCTAAGTAAACTCACTTTAGATGAGATGAAAATATGTATTTCCTTCTTAGCTCTTAGAGCAAGGTTTATTTTATTTGTTGCCAGTGTGTCTCCTGCACCAGAATATGGGCATCCTAGGGGCATGGACCTTGTCTTGTATGTGCCTGGCATGTGGTAGGCTCTCATTAAATACATATTTATGCCAGGCATGGTGGCTCATGCCTATAATCCCAACACTTTGGGAGGCCGAGGTGGGCAGATCACCTGAGGTCAGGAACTCGAGACCAGGCTGGCCAACATGGTGAAACCCCATCTCTGTTAAAAATACAAAGAAA
>NC_037684.1:2217797-2233541 GCF_003255815.1 Theropithecus gelada
AAAAAAAAAAAAAAAAAAAAAAAAAAAAAAAAAAAAAAATACAAAGAAAAAATTAGCTGGACATGGTGGTGGGTACCTGTAATCCCAGCTGTTTGGGAGGCCGAGGCAAGAGAATTGCTTGAACCCAGGAGTCAGAGGTTGCGGTGAGCCGAGATCACGCCACTACACTCCAGCCTGGGTGATGAAGCGAGACTCTATCTCAAAAATATATATATATATGTATTTGTTCTAGCTACTTGGGAGGCTCAGGTGAGCTTATGGCTTGAGACCAGGAGGTGGAGGCTGCAGTGAGATGTAATCACACCACTGCACTCCAGTCTGGGTGACAGAGTAGGACTCCATCTCAGAAAATAATAAGTGTTTGTTGAATTAGCAAGTAAATTAATTTCAATTCTACGTTTAAAACCCAGCAATGGCTTCCCAGCACCTAGATCCTTATGACTTCTCCTCCAACTCTTATGAACCGTTCTTCCTCTCCCGGGCCTTCTCTGTACATGCCACAGTGCACGTGTTGTGCTAGAAGCGCACATCTCCGACATCACTCCCCAAACCATCTCCAAAGAAGCCAGCTCCTCTGCTGAACTAATTCCTCCTTACTCTTAAGGTCTTTGTTTAAAGTCACTTCCTCAAAACCAGGTTAGGTTGTCTTATTACAGGATCCCATGCTATCCTTATCATCAATTCTCTAAAGACCTGTACTTCTAAATCATAGGTCACAAACTAAGGCCTGTGAGCCAATTAAGGTCGCCCCCATTCATTTACATGTTATGTATGCTTCTATGTTACAGTGGCAGATCTGGCCCTGTAGAGAAAAGGAAAGGTTTGCCAACCTCTGTGTGGTAGAGCAGGAACTGTGTGTTCCCCAATGTGTGTACCACGAGGTTTAGTAACTGTTAATCTCTCTTTGTGTTGCAGGGGTTCTGAATCTGGTTACATACTTCAGTTGTGCTCTTCTTTGGCCCTTACCCGGTTTCTCTAAAGAAATGTGGAAAGAAAAGAAAGAAATTTTTTTTTTTTTTTTTTTTTGAGATGGAGTCTCGCTGTCACCCAGGCTGGAGTGCAGTGGCATGATCTCGGCTCACTGCAAGCTCTGTCTCCCAGGTTCAAGCGATTCTCCTGCCTCAGCCTCCCAAGTAGCTGGGATTACAGGTGTGCAGCACCACGCCCAGCTAATTTTTGTATTTTTAGTGGAGACAGGTTTCATCATGCTGCCCAGGCTGGTCTCAAGCATCTGACCTCAAGTGATCAGCCCACCTCAGCCTCCCAAAGTGCTGGCGTTATAGGTGTGAGCCACCACGCCCGGCCAAATAAATAATATTTTTAAATGAACAAAATTAACTTTTTCTGTATTTTAACATCTTGACTTCATGTAATTAGGTTTTCAGGGGTTTTTTTTATTACAAAGAGTTCTGAATTCCAGATTTAAAAGGCCTTAAGTAGACTCTAAATATTTTTACTTATTAAACTTTTAGGTTTCATATCCAAATTGGGCATTCACTTACGGATACCTTTGGAATAGTCCTAGTCCCTTGCTCATAAAATATAGGATACAAGACAACGTGGAATGTCCTGTAGTTCAAACTCCGCCCTAGACTAATGGGGCTGTTCTCCAGAGCAGCACGCCTAAATGTTTGCTCATGTTGCCTTTTTCCAGACTGTATTCTTAAATCCTCTTTTATTCAAACATCACCTTTTCTCAGATATTTCCCAACCTTCCCATTGCTCTTATAGTCCAGGTATGTAACTTAACATAACTCTAATTGTGCTTTGTTATAACGTTATTAACAAGTTTTTTGAGATAGATTGTGAACTCCACCAGGGTCAGAAGCATATTTTACTCATTTTTATATACCCAAGTCCCAGCACAGAGCTTGACTCTTAAAAAAAAACCCAGCAAATGTTAATTGAAGCTGCAAAGTGGAAGGAATTAACAGACTAGATCTCTTTTCACTCTGGTCTCCTCTTAATTGCCTCCTACAACTTCTTGTTCAAAGGGAGGGACTGCAGAGGGCCTCCCTTGTGGCAATCTGATCCCAGTTCCATTCCTCTTCCAGCAAATGTCATGGTAACCACCAGCCTCTCCCTTTGAGCCACATCTTGTTCTGCAGCTGTGCTTCTGCCTAGAGAAACCTCTCCCTCCGTCCCCCCACTGCCCTTGTAGACCTATTCCAGTTGCAAATTTAACTTACAATGTAAGTATGGGGAAATTTTTAAGAGCATGAGTGCTAAATACAACATCCAAACTACATCAGGCTCATCATAGATACTGTATATTAATAATAATCATACACAAGTAAATACATTAGTGTTTTTATTCTAGATTAGTTCTTGCTTGTCAGTCTCAGACTGCAGTGCTACTGCAGTCTGCACATCTAGCTCCTGCAAGTTGCAGCAAGTCAGAATTGCTTCTGGCACACCTCTTACAACTGGAAGTCTTGGTATTGAGCTAGATTGGAGGCATTCCCCGGCTATAGCATAGCTTGTGCTTTATTGCTAACCTAGGCGATGGGAAGAAAGAGAACACAGTTATCTTTCCAAACTGTGTGCAGCATGGAGCACTAGCTGCCCTTGAGACAGAAGAAAGCTGTTGTTTTCATCAGGTAGGCTGTGTGTTTCTCTGTTGAGTAGGCTGAGGGGCATCTGGTCTGCAGGAGCTGGCATTTAATTTGAAGATGTTGAGGCCTTAAAAGATTGAACGTATGGGTCTGATAGCCTAATTAAAACAAGCTATGTGTGGGGGCTGCCGTACTCATATCTATTTTTAATGGCTCAGTTCAGGGCTGAGGGGGAGCAATGTCAAAATTAAAATTAGAGCTCCAGATTTAATTGGCAGAAGTTTAAGACTTTCACTTTCGGCACTGCTCAAGCTAAATGACCTTAAGGATAGAGATCTTGGGGCATGGGGGATCATCACCCTAACCCCTAGGCTTACTGTACCGCAGCTCTTTAGGGTCTTTACAGTCATTCCTCAACTTTTTGGACTCAGGACCCCTTTATACTCTTAAAACGTATTTAGGACTCCAAAGACATTTTGTTTATGTGAATTACATCTTTTGATATTTACCAGATTCGAAATTAAAACTCAAGACATTTAAAAATATTTATTGATTTATTTTAAAATAGTAAACAATAATACTTTTTACAAATAACAGTAGTTTTTTTGTTTTGTTTTGTGATGGAGTCTCACTCTGTCACCCAGGCTAGAGTCTAGTGGCACCATCTCGGCTCACTGCAATCTCTGCCTTCCGGGTTCAAGCAGTTCTCCTGCTTCAGCCTCCCGAGTAGCTGGGACTACAGGCACCTGCCACCATACCCAGCTAATTTTCCATTTGTAGTAGAGATAGAGTTTCACCATGTTGGCCAGGCTGGTCTCAAACTCCTGACCTCAGGAGATCGGCCCACCTCCACCTTCCAAAGTGCTGGGGTTACAGGCATGAGCCACAGCACCCAGCCGAATAATAGTAGTTTTAAAACAAAATATTTTAGTAAGAATGGACTGGGTGTGGTGGCTCACTCCTGTAATCCCAGAACTTTGGGGGGTTGAGGCAGGTGGATCACTTGAGCTCAGGAGTTCGAAACCAGCCTGGCTAACATGGTGAAACTTTGTCTTAAAAAATAAATGAATAGGCCGGGCGTGGTGGCTCACGCCTATAGTCCCAGCATTTTGGGAGGCCAAGGCAGGTGGATCACTTGAGGTCAGGAGTTCGAGACCAGCATGGCCAATATGGCCAAACCCCATCTCTACTAAAAATACAAAAATTAGCCAGACGTGGTAGCGAGTGCCTGTAGTCCCACCTACTCAGGAGGCTAAGGCAAGAGAATCGCTTGAACCCAGGAGGCTGAGGTTGAAGTGAGCCGGGATCGTGCCATTGTACTCCAGCCTGGGTAAGAGAGCAAGACTCTGTCTCAAAATAAGTAAATTAAGTAAGAATGACATTTTTTTGTTTTTTAGTACAATGTTTTAATGTCTGCCCTAATAGAATACAGCTGTGTTCTCATATGCTTTTGCATTCAGTCTGTTGTGATAACCACATGTCATATAACCTCTGGAAAAACTCTACTGTACACTCCTGAGAGAACAAAGGGACTGGCCCCTGGACCATGCCCTGAGAACTATTGATAAATGTGGTACTGTCAGCCATGAGGAGTCAGACAGACCTCAGCACTTACAACAGATGATAGTTTTGTCCCCTTGAACAAATGACTACATCTCTCTGAGTCTGTTTCTTCCTCTGTTGAGAGAGAAGTGTGCTGTAACTCATAGGATAGTGTAGGGATTAATGGAATATTTGTTCCACCTTGATAGGGACATAAAATAGTAGGATATTTGTTAGTGTCTGGCACTTGGTAGGTGTGTACATAAGCATTATTCCTCAGGGTACTTTTTAAAAAATTGCTTAAAATACCCAAGAGAGACCCATATTATTTTGGTTGGGTTTTGTGTGTGTGTTGTGAGTTTATTGTCCAGTTCTCTTCCTATGCCTGTTCTGTGTGTCTGTTGTAATACATAAAACCATTTTATGGTCTTATTTTCATATTTCTCCCTCTAGGAGACAGTCAACTCCTTGAAAATGAACAATCCAGCCGGGCGTGGTGGCTCACGCCTGTAATCCCAGCACTTTGGGAGGCCAAGGCGGGAGGATCACCTGAGGTCAGGAGTTCAAGACCAGCCTGACCAACAAGGAGAAACCCCCTCTCTACTAAAAATACAAAATTAGCTGGCATGGTGATGCATGCCTGTCATCCCAGCTACTCAGGAGGCTGAGGCAGGAGAATTGCTTGAACCCAGGAGGTGGAGGTTGCGTTAACTGAGATTGCGCCGTTGCACTCCAGCCTGGGTAACAAGAGCAAAATCCATCTCAAAAAAAAAAAAAAAAGAAAACGAGCAATTCTCTTCAAATCCCCAGCTCTTAGCAGAGTATATGTACATAGTAGGCGTTCAGTTAGGTTTGTGGAAATAGTGGCATCTGAAACCACAACTGAAAATTGAACATTCCCCCACCCTCCTATACCTTCAGTTTTGTTTTCTTTTTCTTTTTTTTTTTTTTTTTGAAACGGAGTCTCGCTCTGTCGCCCAGGCTGGAGTGCAGTGGCCGGATCTCAGCTCACTGCAAGCTCCGCCTCCCGGGTTTACGCCATTCTCCTGCCTCAGCCTCCCGAGTAGCTGGGACTACAGGCGCCTGCCACCTTGCCCGGCTAGTTTTTTGTATTTTTTTTTTTTAGTAGAGACGGGGTTTCACCGGGTTAGCCAAGATGGTCTCGATCTCCTGACCTCGTGATCCGCCCGTCTCGGCCTCCCAAAGTGCTGGGATTACAGGCTTGAGCCACCGCGCCCAGCCGCAGTTTTGTTTCTTGAGTTTGGTTAATCTCAAGTTCATTGGTTATAGTACTAATTGAGCTCAGTAAGGACAATTTTCAGGAGAATTAGAGCCACAGAACTTAAGGCACCTTCAGGTAGCCATTAGCCACCCTTCTGCCCCTCCCACTGCCATCTTTAACTGGGAAGAAGGCAGCAATATGAAAATGTAGGCCGGGCGCAGTGGCTCAAGCCTGTAATCCCAGCACTTTGGGAGGCCGAGACGGGCGGATCTCGAGGTCAGGAGATCGAGACCATCCTGACTAACGTGGTGAAACCCCGACTCTACTAAAAAATACAAAAAAAAAAACCAGCCGGGCGAGGTGGCGGGCGCCTGTAGTCCCAGCTACTCAGGAGGCTGAGGCAGGAGAATGGCGTAAACCCGGGGGGCAGAGCTTGCAGTGAGCTGAGATCTGGCCACTGTACTCCAGCCTGGGCGACAGAGCAAGACTCCGTCTCAAAAAAAAAAAAAAGAAAATGTAAGTTGTTTATTTAACAGACACTTAACAGTTGCTAATTTGTTAGCTAATTTGTTACTAATGTGTTGCAGCACACATGAAAGGATATAGCTTTTCTGGTGCAGAATCAGAGTGCCTTGTAATGCCTCATTGTATTGCCATTTATGTTTTCATGGTTTTTATTATTCCCTCCATTGGATATGTTCTTTATCTTCCAGAAGCTTGTAGTCTAAGTGGGAGAAAGGTACATGGGATATATCCCATAGACCATTTTACTGGACAGGGTGAGGAGTGATGCTGAGTGTGTCAGCAGCCAGCTTTAGGGTTCCACAGTGGAATCTTGATGTGATGATGTGTGCTGTTTTTAAAGTCCTACTCAAGGCGCATCAAGCTCCATGTTACAGTTCTTGAAGATCCCTACTATCATTTCCAGGCTTTGGATGAGTCTGAAAGCAGGGAAGTAGAAGATAAAGTTGGGGTTGGTTGGTACAAAATTACAGAATGCTAAGGAAAATTAGGCTCAGGATTCAAATTCAAACTCAGTTAACCCATCTTGAAACAACAGGTTCTTTCCCCTATGTCATGTAATATTCTCAACTATCCTCTAAGGTAGGTAGCGCTGTTACCATTTTCCAGGTTAAGAAAGTGATATTCAGGCATGTCCAATAATTTGCTTAAGTTTATGTTTAGCTGTTAGGATATGAAACCAGGATTTGATTTCTTTTTTTTTTTTTTGAGACGGAGTCTCGCTCTGTCCCCCAGGCTGGAGTGCAGTGGCGCGATCTCGGCTCACTGCAAGCTCCGCCTCCCGGGTTCACGCCATTCTCCTGCCTCAGCCTCCTGAGTAGCTGGGACTACAGGCGCCCGCCACCGCGCCCGGCTAATTTTTTGTATTTTTAATAGAGTCGGGGTTTCACCGTGGTCTCAACAGGATTTGATTTCTACTCTTGAGCCCAGCAATCTTTCCATTTAACCATCTTGCTTTTATGGTTATGGTAGTAGGACATGGAAACCTTTCAAGATTTTTTACCTGCAAGGAGAATAAATGATAAAAATAGGCCCTTTTTGGACCCAAATGCTCCCAACCAATACTCACACAAATCGGCTCAAGTTCATGAAGTATCTGGGTGTTTAATCTGTTGAAAAGAGATTTTCCTTTTGATTTTGCTAATAAGTATGAATAGTGTATGTAAACATGAAAGCACCTTTTATAAAGTTGGCACTTACTGTTTCCAAGCCTCCTAGGAGCAGATCACATAATCCCACTCTACCACCATATCCCCACTTAATGGTCCCTACATTAGTTTCTTTCCTCATTTGCCCATTCCTGTCTTCAAATGGTAAGTGAGGTAAAACTCTGGGAAAGAGAGATGATACATATACAAGTCTGGTATAATTGCCTTCTTTTTCTTTTTTCTTTATTTTTGAGACAGGTTTTGCTCTTATTGTCGATGCTGGAGTGCAATGGTGCAGTCTCTGTTTACTGCAACCTCCACCTCTCAGGTTCAAATGATTCTCCTGCCTAAGCCTCTGGAGTAGCTGGGATTACAGGCACCTGCCACCATACCCGGATAATTTTTGTGTTTTTAGTAGAGATGGAGTTTCACCATGTTGGCCAGCCTGGTCTCGAACTCCTGACCTCAGGTGATCCACCTGCCTTGGCCTCCCTAAGTGTTGAGGTTACAGGAGTGAGCTACCACGCCTGGCCTAGTGGCTTTTTTTTTTTTTTTTTTTAGACACAGTCTTGCTCTGTCGCCAGGCTGGAATGTAATGGTGCAATCTGCAACCTCTGCCTTCTGGGTTCAAGAGATTCTCCTGCCTCAGCCTCCCGAGTAGCCTGGCTTTTGCCTTCTTTTTATTTTATTTATTTGTTTATTTATTTATTTCTGAGACAGAGTCTCGCTCTGTTGCCCAGGCTGGAGTGCAGTGGCGCGATCTTGGCTCACTGCAAGCTCCGCCTCCCGGGTTCACACCATTCTCCTGCCTCAGCCTCCTGAGTGGCTGGGACTACAGGTGCCCACCACTACACCTGGCTAATTTTTTGTGTTTTTTAGTGAGACGGGGTTTCACTGTGTTAGCCAGGATGGTCTCGATCTCCTGACCTCATGATCTGCCCGCTTCGGCCTCCCAGAGTGCTGGGATTACAGGCATGAGCCACCGTGCCCGGCCTGCCTTCTTTTTAAAAGTACATACGAGGCTGGGTGTGGTGGCTCATGCCTGTAATCCCAGCACCTTGGGAGGCCGAGGTGGGCAGATCACCTGAGGTCAGGAGTTCAAGACTAGCCTGGCCAACATATTGAAACCCCGTCTCTTCTAAAAGTAAAAAAATTATCCGGGCATGGTGGCGCGTGCTTGTAGTCCCAGCTACTTGGGAGGCTAAAGCAGGAGAATCACTGGAACCCAGGAGGCGAAGGTTGCAGTGAATGGAGATTGTGCCACTGTACTCTAGCCTGGGTGAAAGAGTGAGACACCACCTCAAAAAAAAAAAAAAAAGGTACATATGAGAGAAGCAATGCTGGGAGGAATGGATAATGGAAGAGTGGGAACCATCTGATTCTTCCTCTCCTCTCCCCAAGTGGGAATGTTGAGTGGGCAAAGCAGTGGCAGGTTGCTAAAAGGCTGTTTGTGGGAAGGTTTAAGAGCCCCCTGTGTAATCACGTGTCCCATTTTTTTATCCTTCTCTTCTTTCCCTAGTTGTCTTCAGGCAGAGTGAGAAGCCGTAGCAATGTCTGATTTTGTGGAAAGCGAGGCTGAGGAGTCAGAGGAAGAATACAATGATGAAGGCGAGGTGGTACCCCGAGTCACCAAGAAATTTGTGGAAGAGGAGGATGATGGTGAGGAGGCCCCAGCCTCAAGCTTCTCCCCACTATTGCTAAGCTTTGGATAGTTGGATTCTTGCTGATGAAAGGCTCAGGCTCAGCACAGAAGTTATCACACATGAGGTACCAGCTTGAGAACTTTCAGTCATTCTTAGCAGATACTAACTGACCATCTGTCTGTATGCCAGGCATTAGGCCTGGAACTAGAAATATAAAACAACAAAGATCCAGCTATTGTGGAGTTTACTTTAGTGGGGGGGGCAGTTGATAATAAACCAATAGATAAGTCCGTATGTAATACTTTCTGCTTTTAGACCTAGCATTATTGATATTTATTCACCTAGTTTCCTGTTTCTCTGGCCAAGCCCAATCTTTAGAACTGTCAACAGAGTAGAACCATGAAATGACTTGAAAGGGGTAAAGGGACGTACAAGTTTTATGAAAGGAATTATGGCAAAATAAAGGAATATAGCTGCTGAGTTTACAAACTGAGTAAAACAAAGTTATTGGTGGTCATAATAATCTAGTAATGGTTTTGAGAAGTCAAAGTGACCAGGAAGATCACCCTGCCCAAAGACAGATGGTGAATGTAGGGGGAAAAAAACATTCTTTCCAGATGCTGCTACTCTTAAGTCAATGGCCATGTTTTGCATCTTTACATGAGTTAGAAGAGTTAACATGGCACCCAGGTCGTTAGGTGCAGAGCAAATGGATAATCGCATTAATCAAGTGGCCCTGAACTGCTAGCCTGTTTTTCAGTCTCCATGCCTCAAACATGCATGTCTTCCAGATGAGGAGGAGGAGGAGGAGAACCTAGATGATCAGGATGAGCAGGGCAACCTGAAAGGCTTTATCAATGACGATGATGATGAAGATGAAGGGGAGGAGGATGAGGGCAGTGACTCTGGTGATTCAGAAGATGATGTTGGCCACAAGAAGAGAAAACGCAGTGAGTAGTCTATTGTTGGCTCAAGTGAGGCTTGGGTGGAGGTTCCAGCAGAAAAGGGCCTCCCCATCACCATGGGCAACACTTTATTTCTTCAGCCTCTTTTGATGACCGCCTGGAGGATGATGATTTTGACCTCATTGAGGAGAATCTGGGTGTCAAAGTCAAAAGAGGAGTAAGTATCATTCTTTGTCTTTGTCCCTGGGGGTGAAGGAAAAAGTCCTGGAAATTTCAGTGTCTCTGGGTGAGGAGGCACATGCAGGACAGTTTGGAGAACATTAGAGCACGGTGTTTGGTATCATTGTACTACAGAGCCTAGATTTGCATCCCAAATCTGGGTGCCTGTTAGAGAAAGTCTTGTCCAAGTTTCAAGGACGGGCTTTGAGGCTACAAGAGCATCACTCAGCATGTTCTTTCCCATCTCCCTTGGTCAGAGTAATTGTGGTGGGAAGAAGCGAGTAAGACTGGAGATGTGGTATCCATATGCGAGACTCCTCAGATCCTGATAAGGCAGGTTTTCCCACCCCTAGCAAAAGTACCGGCGTGTCAAAAAAATGTCAGATGATGAGGACGATGATGAGGAGGAGTATGGCAAGGAGGAGCATGAAAAAGAAGCTATTGCGGAGGAAATCTTCCAGGATGGGGAAGGGGAAGAGGGGCAGGAGGCCATGGAGGCCCCCATGGCTCCTCCAGAGGAGGAGGAAGAAGATGATGAGGAGTCAGGTACGTTATATTGGGCAGGGAAGCCAGTGTTTGGATGGATGTTGGGATTTCCTGGCCCATGGGAACAGGATGGAAACCATTCTTTAGCTACATCCCTCAGCATTTAACACAAAGAAGTTCCTTTTCAGGAGCTTCCCTTCTCTTGCTCACTGACCACTCACATAGTAGAAACCAAAGCAATTTAGTCCTGACTCAGTCTCTGACTCTGAGCCCCAACCCCTCCTTTTCTACCCAGATATTGACGACTTCATTGTGGATGATGATGGACAGCCTCTGAAAAAACCTAAGTGGCGGAAAAAGCTTCCTGGATACACAGACGCGTGAGTGGGGTCTGGTACAAGGTGGGAATAAAGTGATTGAGTGGGCCTCGTCAGGAAGGAGGAGGTCAGAGGCCTTTGCCAAAAATGGGGCGTTCCCAGCTTGCAGCCATTTTGCTTCCCTGCCTCAAATAACCTCTACCAGGCAGTGATTTCAGACTGCTCCTGGAAACCCTAGGAGCTGTCTCTGCACTCTAGGGCTACTGTGGGATTGGAGTAGAGTCCCGCACGGGCAAGGCTCCAGCATTCCTCTTCCACCTACAGCTTCATGTTTATTCAATTATATATATTGGCATTCTTAATATAATTTTGTTGAAAAAATGCCCGCATCACAATTAACAAATATGAAAGCTTTTGCTCTAAGGGAATACTGTAATGCCTTAGCAGAAGCTGGGTCCACTGAGCAAGATACAGACCCGTCTGCTCTGTTGCTATTTGATTACTGTCACTTGAAGGTGCCAAAGATGGGCTTTTTGTTCTTCCATATACAACAATTTGCCCAGAAATATCCCCCAATGGAAGCCTTTCGTCCGCAGTGAATATGGTTATTTTGTTTACCTTCCTCCTAACCCTCTCAGTTCCCTTGGGACAAGTAAAGGATCTATGCAAGGGCTGCATTTCTCTCCTCTCACCTGAACCTGAGCCAACTGCCTCTTGCTGCCACCCACAGGGCCCTGCAAGAAGCCCAGGAAATCTTCGGTGTGGACTTTGACTATGATGAATTTGAGAAATACAATGAGTATGATGAAGAACTGGAGGAAGAATATGAGTATGAGGATGATGAGGCTGAGGGTGAAATCCGAGTGCGCCCCAAGAAGACCACCAAGAAGCGTGTGAGCCGGAGGAGCATCTTTGAAATGTATGAGCCCAGTGAGCTAGAAAGCAGCCACCTCACAGATCAGGACAATGAAATCCGAGCCACTGACCTGCCTGAGAGGTTCCAGGTAAGAAACCACCAGCCTCTGCTCTTATACCAATCCATATTTACCTTGTAGCCAAGAAATAATCTAGCAAAAGTCTAGCATTGAGTATGCAGCATGGGCTTTGAACCCCATCTCACCCGGGGCCTGGGAAATCCAGCTCTTAGAGAAGGGAAGGTAGACTCTACCTTGCTTACGGTTCTTGAAATACTGTTTTCTTTAGAAATCTGTGAAATACAGGCTGGGCGCTGTGGCTCACACCTATAATCCCAGCACTTTGGGAGACCAGGGTGGCAGATTGCTTGAGTCCAAGAACCCAAGACCAGCCTGGGCCACATAGGAAGACCTTGTCTCTACAAAAAATGCAAAAAACTAGCTGGTCGTGATGGTGCACACCTGTAGTCTCAGCCACTCAGGAGGCTGAGGTGGGAAGATTGCTTGAGCTTGGGAGGTCACGACTGCAGTGAGCCATCATTGCACCACTGCACTGAAGCCTAAAAACAGACCCTGTCTCAAAAAAAAAAAAAAAAAAAAATTATGAAATGTTTATGGCCGGGGCGGTGGTTCACACCTGTAATCCCAGCACTTTGGGAGGCCAAGGTGGGTGGATCACCTGAGGTCAGGAGTTCGAGACCAGCCTGGCCAACATTGTGAAACCCCATCTGTACTAAAAATACAAAAAATTAGCTGCGTGGCTCACACCTGTAATCCTAGCACTTTGGGAGGCCAAGGCGGGTGGATTGCCTGAGCTCAGAAGTTAGAGGCTAGCCTGGGCAACACGGTGAAACGCTGTCTCTACTAAAATAAAAATTAAAAAAAATTAGCTGTGCGTGGCAGCATGCATCTGTAATCCCAGTTATTTGGGAGGTTCAGGCAGGAGAATTCCTTGAACCTGGGAGGTGGAGGTTATAGTGAGCCTAGATCGCGCCATTGCACTCCAGCCTGGGCAACAGAGCGAGACTCCATCTCAAAAAAAAAAAAAAAATTAGCTGGGCATGGTGGCAGGTACCTGTGATCCCAGCTACTCAGGAGGCTGAACTCCGGGGGCAAACGTTGAGGTGACCCTAGAACGCGCCATTGCACTCCAGCCTGAGCAACAAGAGCGAGACTCCATCTCAAAAAAAAAAAAAAGAAAAGAAAGCAATGCTTATTGCATGCCAGAACAACACTGGTATGGCATTTCCAGAACAATAATGGAAATGTACACTTGATCACGTGTTTCTGTCCAAAAAGGTATATGTTTTTCTTAAGTGAGACATAAAGTCCATCTGTTGTCTTTTCCACTGCAGCTCCGCTCCATCCCAGTCAAGGGGGCTGAAGATGATGAACTAGAAGAAGAAGCTGACTGGATCTACAGGAATGCTTTTGCAACACCAACCATTTCTCTCCAGGTACGCAGAAAAGATCCTTAGGTTTTGACATGAACCAAAAGACACTTCATCAAGATGGGGAGCTCGTCCTCCCCTATTTCATACATCTGTGTGCCTGGTACAGAAAACTGTGTATGTAGTCCCAACAAGTGTGTGTATATGAGAAAAATTTTTTAGATTTCATCTGGAAAAGTTATGCTTTGTTATTAAGCAGTCTTGTGTGGTAAGACAAACCAAGTGACAGTGTTTTGCTATTTCTTTATTTTCCTACTTTAGGAAAGCTGTGATTACCTAGACCGAGGGCAGCCAGCCAGCAGCTTCAGTCGGAAAGGGCCCAGCACAATTCAGAAGATCAAAGAGGCCCTGGGCTTCATGCGAAATCAGCATTTTGAGGTAACACCTCAAGCTCTGGTGGCCCATTGGTGAGAAATTTAGTTAGGGGATAAGGGAAACGATAGTTAACTAAATGAGGTGGGAGCCCCCTTCCCCATCCCCTATCCGTGACTCAAGAAGTGTTAGGACCCGCAGAGACCCTAGTGATCACGAGAACAATCCTACCCTGTCTGCAGCATTATTTTCTCCTGTTGAGGAAAGCACTAGGCCCTGGAAGGGCTGTGAAGGAGCCCAAGCTTCTGACTGTTGAATTTCCTGGAGCTGTTTGTCCAGAAAGTCATTATCTACTGACAGAGGGGATCTTAGCAGATCTATCGTCTCTGAGTGACTGCAGTCTCTTTGCCATCCTAGGTGCCTTTTATTGCCTTCTACCGAAAGGAGTATGTGGAGCCTGAGTTGCACATCAATGACCTATGGAGAGTCTGGCAGTGGGATGAAAAGGTAATGTGGATCCGTGGCACCCAAGAGGTATGGGCCAGGGTAGGCACCATTACTACCAGGATACCGCAAACCCAAACCTCCCAGGCCTGTCTAGTCCCCCCAACCAGGTTTTCTGGTAAGGAACAGAGCAGCCTTGGGTCTCCAGGGCTGAATACGAGCCCTCATTCCTGCCCTACTTCACCTTAGTGGACCCAGCTGCGGATCCGTAAAGAGAACCTAACACGGCTGTTTGAGAAGATGCAGGCTTATCAGTATGAACAGATCTCTGCTGACCCTGACAAACCTCTTGCCGATGGCATCCGGGCTCTGGACACCACTGACATGGAGAGGTAAAACATGCGGTGTTTATTCCATTATGGGAAGCCCTCAGATCAAGGCTGGCCCTGCAGGAGCACTGTTAAACCTTGGAGAATATGTAGCACAGGGCCCCATCCCTTAGAAATCCAACTTGTCACCCAGGCACAGCGGCTCACACCTGTAATCCCAGCACTTTGGGAGGCTGAGGCAGGCAGATCACTTGAGGTCAGGAGTTCGAGACCAGCCTGGCCAGCATGGTGAAACCCCATGTCTACTAAAAATACAAAAAATTATCTGGGAGCAGTGGCGCACGCCTGTAATCCCAATTACTCAGGAGGCTGAAGCAGGAGAATTGTTTGAACCCGGGAGGCAGAGGTTGCCGTGAGCTGAGATCGTGCTGCTGCACTCCAGCCTGGGCAACAGAGTAAGACTTTTTCTCAAAAAAAAAAAAAATTAGAAGCCAGGCACAGGCACAGTGGCTTCTGCCTATAGTCCCAGTTGCTTGGGAGGCTGAGGCAAGAGGATCACTTCAGCCCAGGAATTATTTTATTTATTTATTTATTTTTTTGGAGATAGAGTCTCGCTGTGTCACCCAGGCTGAGTGCAATGGCTCGATCTCAGCTCACTGCAAGCCACGCCCCCCCCGCCCCCCCCCACCCCGTTCATGCCATTCTGCTGCCTCAGCCTCCTGAGTAGCTGGGACTACAGGTGCCCACCACCATGCCTAATTTTTTTTTTTTTTTGTATTTTTAGTAGAGACAGGGTTTCACCATATTAGCCAAGATGGTCTCAATCTCCCGACCTCGTGATCCGCCCAGCCGATCCTGTCTCTTAAGAAAAAGGGGGCTGGGGCCAGGCCCGGTGGCTCACGCTTGTAATCCCGGCACTTTGGGAGGCCAAGGTGGGCAGGTCATGAAGTCAGGAGTTCAAGACCAGCCTGGCCAACATGGTGAAACCCCATATTTACTGAAAATACAAAAATTAGCTGGGCGTGGTGGCGGGCGCCTGTAATCCCAGTTACTCGGGAGTCTGAGGCAGGAGAATCGCTTGAACCTGGGATGCAGAGGTTGCAGGAGCCGAGATCATGCCACTGCACCACAGAGCCTGGGCGACAGAGCTAGACTCCATCTCAAAAAAGAAAGAAAGAGGAAGCCGGGCATGCGTCATGCCTGTAATCCCAACACTTGGGGAGGCTGAGCTGGGCAGATCACCTGAGGTCACGAGTTCAAGACCAGCCTGGCCAACATGGTGAAACCCCGTCTCTACTAAAAATACAAAAAATTAGCTGGGCTCCTGTAATCCCAGATACTCAGGAGGCTGAAGCAGGAGAATCGCCTAAACCTGGGAGGCGGAGGTTGTAGTGAGCTGAGATCGCGCCATTGCACTCCAACCTGGGTAATAAGAGCAAAACTCTGTCTAAAAAAAAGAAAAAAAGAGGCCGGACGCGGTGGCTCAAGCCTGTAATCCCAGCACTTTGGGAGGCCGAGACGGGCGGATCACGAGGTCAGGAGATCGAGACCATCCTGGCTAACACGGTGAAACCCCGTCTCTATTAAGAAATACAAAAAACTAGCCGGGCGAGGTGGCGGGCGCCTGTAGTCCCAGCTACTCGGGAGGCTGAGGCCGGAGAATGGCGTAAACCCAGGAGGCGGAGCTTGCAGTGAGCTGAGATCCGGCCACTGCACTCCAGCCTGGGTGACAGAG
>NC_037684.1:2233624-2273172 GCF_003255815.1 Theropithecus gelada
GCCTGTAATCCCAGCACTTTGGGAGGCCGAGATGGGCAGATCACGAGGTCAGGAGATCGAGACCATCCTGGCTAACACGGTGAAACCCCGTCTCTACTAAAAAAAATACAAAAAACTAGCCGGGCGATGTGGCGGGCGCCTGTAGTCCCAGCTACTCGGGAGGCTGAGGCAGGAGAATGGCGTGAACCCGGGAGGCGGAGCTTGCAGTGAGCTGAGATCCGGCCACTGCACTCCAGCCTGGGCGACAGAGCGAGACTCCGCCTCAAAAAAAAAAAAAAAGAAAACGGGCTGGGCATGGTGGCTCACACCTGTTAATCCCAGCACTTTGGGAGGATGAGGTGGGCAGATGACCTGACATCAGGGGTTTGAAACCAGCTTGGCCAACGTGGTGAAACCCTGTCTCTACTAAAAATACAAAAATTAGTCGGTGTGGTGGTGCACACCTGTGATCCCAGCTACTCCAGGGGCTGAGGCCGGAGAATCTCTTAAACCCAGGAGGTGGAGGTTGCAGTGAGCTGAGATCACGCCGTTACACTCCAGCCTGGGTGACAAGAGTGAGACTCCATCTCAAAAAAAATAAATAAATAAGATATGGTCTAGGGCAATCATGTGTCTTGGTTTTGTTTTTGTTTTGTTTGTTTGTTTGTTTTTTAGACAGAGTCTTGCTCTGTTGCCCAGGATGGAGTGCAGTGGCGTGATCTCGGCTCACTGCAAGCTCCACCTCCCGGGTTCACACCATCTGCCTCAGCCTCCCAAGTAGCTGGGACTACAGGCACCCACCACCACACCCAGCTAATTTTTTGTATTTTTAGTAGAGATGGGGTTTCACCATGTTAGCCAGGATGGTCTCGCTCTCCTGACCTTGTGATCCCTCCGCCTTGGCCTTCTAAAGTGCTGGGATTACAGGCATGAGCCTCCGCACCCAGCTATGTGTCTTTCTCTGTTGCCTAGGATGGAGAGCAGTGGTGATGGAGAGCAGTGGTGTGGTCACAGTTCACGGCAGCCTCAACCTCCCGGGTTCAAGTGATCATCCTCCCTCCAGTCTGGGCAACAGAGTGAGACTCTGTCTCAAAAAAATAATAATAATAATAATTGGAAAAAACTGGTTGGGATCCCATTTTAGTTGGGATACTGCCTTTTGGGAATTGGACCTCTTAGAGCCAAATTGGATTATATCCTTTCTGCAGTGATGACTGAAACCTTATGTCTCTTCCTTTTCAGGCTCAAGGATGTCCAGTCAATGGATGAGCTGAAAGATGTCTACAACCATTTTCTTCTTTATTATGGCCGAGACATCCCTAAGATGCAGAACGCTGCCAAAGCTAGCCGCAAGAAGCTGAAGCGTGTCAGGGAAGAGGGAGATGAAGAAGGTTAGTGCTGGAAAAGAAAATCCAGGAGACTTGATGGCTGTACATGATGGCTCATGCATGTAATCCCAGCATTTTGGGATGCCAAGGCAGGTGGATCACCTGAGGTCAGGAGTTTGAGACCAGCCTGGCCAACATGGCAAAACTCCATCTCTACTAAAAATACAAAAGTAGCAGGGCTAGGTGGCACATACCGGTAATCCCAGCTGCTCAGGAGGCTGAGGCATGCCTGAACCTAGAGGCAGTTGTTGCAGTGAGCTGAGATCACGCCACTGCACACCAGCCTGGGCAACAAACAGAGGCTGTGTCTCAAAAACCCAGGAGACTTGATGGCCCATGGCATCTTGAAGGAGACCCTTGGCTGGGTACCCTTTAAGGCTTCTGTCCTAATGTGTCAGATCCTTGGGAGTGATTGGAAACTAGAACCCTCAATCTCCCCGTGTTTTCTTCCCAGGTGAAGGGGACGAGGCAGAAGATGAGGAGCAGAGGGGGCCAGAGCTCAAGCAAGCCTCTCGCCGAGACATGTACACCATCTGCCAGAGTGCTGGGCTAGGTAAAAGCTAGCTTCTTTGGGATTTAGGCATTCTAGCCTGAGCAAGGGAAGTTACCCAGAAAAAAAGACTGGTTGGCAGGAAAAAGAAAGGCTATCTGGGTCAATCACCAATCCAATCCTGAACCAGCCTGTTATCTGGTCTTCAAAAGCACTTCCTCTCCATACCCATTCCCGCCCCACAGTGACGGTTCAGCCTCTCTCTAATTTCCTGAGGTAATGGGAAACTCATGATTAGAGGGAGAGAGTCCAGTCTGTCTGTTTCTTCTGCCTTATAACAGCCCATCAAGTGTTTAAAATCAGTTTTTTCATTGTTCTTTGACCACCTGGTCCTGCTCATTCCTGGCCTCTTTAAATTCCAGTGCCCTAGCTGGGCACAGTGACTCAAGCATGTATTCCCAGCACTTCGAAGGTTAGGGTGGAAGTATCGCTTGAGCCCAGGAGTTGGAGGCCAGCCTGGTCAACATAGCAAGACTCTACAAAAAATACAGAAAAAATTAGCCAGGAGTGGTGAGACACACCTGTAGTCCCAGGTACTCGGGAATGCTGAAGTGGGAGGATCGCCTGAGCCCAGGAGGTCAAGGCTTCAATGAGCCATGATCACACCACTGCCCTTTAGTCTGGGCAACAGAGCGAGACCGTCTCAGGAAAATAACAAAGGCTAGTTCCCAGAATTCCAACTCCAGATTCTGAAAGCCAAGAGGTTTATCAGCCCATCTGCTGCCTTACCCTTCACTCTTACCCTTCACTCTTCTGTTTGCTTTAGATGGCCTGGCCAAAAAGTTTGGGCTTACTCCTGAGCAGTTTGGGGAGAACCTGCGGGACAGCTACCAGCGGCATGAGACAGAGCAGTTTCCCGCAGAGCCCTTGGAGCTGGCCAAGGATTATGTTTGCAGGTAGGCGTGCAGCAGGTGACTGACAGGAGGAGGGGCCTGAGGGCCACAACAGCCTGGTCCTGTAGCTGCACCATTTTCCCCACAGCCAGTTCCCTACTCCAGAAGCTGTGCTAGAAGGCGCCCGCTACATGGTAGCCCTGCAGATTGCCCGTGAGCCCCTTGTCCGGCAGGTGCTGAGGCAAACCTTCCAAGAGAGAGCCAAGCTAAATATAACCCCCACCAAGAAAGGTAGAAAGGTGAGCTGGGTGAAGGGCTTTGATCCAAGATGTGCCCCAGCTCCTTCTTTGATTGGCCTGAGTTTCTTGCCTTCCACTTCACTGAGCTGTGTGCCTGAAAGCAGAAAGGCAGTCTTTTCTCCTGGGGCCTGGCCCAGCCCATCCACAGGCTCATGATTCTCCCTTCATGTGTGCAGGATGTGGATGAGGCCCACTATGCCTATTCCTTCAAGTACTTAAAGAACAAGCCTGTTAAGGAACTGAGAGATGATCAGTTCCTCAAGATATGCCTGGCTGAAGACGAAGGACTCCTCACCACTGACATCAGCATAGATATGAAGGGAGTGGAAGGGTAAGCAGAACCCTGGCCTGGAGGCTCTCTGGAGAAGGCCTGGTGAGGAGTCTGATGGAGGGAAGGGCCCCTCAGGAGTGGGGAACCACAATTTCATAGTTGAGCAAGCTGTTGTCTCTGGCTTGCTTAGAATGTTTGTGGACATTGGGTGTCCCTTTTCTCCATTCCTGACACCATAGCTTTGTGTCTTTCCTCAGCTATGGCAACGACCAGACATATTTTGAAGAGATAAAACAGTTTTACTACCGAGATGAGTTCAGCCACCAGGTGCAGGAGTGGAACCGGCAGCGCACCATGGCCATCGAACGGGCTTTACAGCAGTTCCTCTATGTGCAGATGGCCAAAGAACTCAAGAACAAGCTGCTGGCTGAAGCCAAGGAATATGTCATAAAGGTGAGGGCAGAGACTCATGATTTTTTTTGTTTTTTTTTTGAAACAATCTTGCTCTGTTGCCCAGGCTGGAGTGCAGTGGCGCGATCTCGGCTCACTACGACCTCCGCCTCCTGGGTTGATTCCATTCTCCTGCCTCAGCCTCCCAAGTAGCTGGGACTACAGGCGCCCGCCACCAAGCCTGGCTAATTTTTTATATTTTTAGTATAAAATAACATGGTTTCACTGTGTTAGCCAGGATAGTCTCGATCTTCTGACCTCGTGATCTGCCAGCCTTGGCCTCCCAAAGTGCTGGGATTACACCATCCTGGCTAATGTGGTGAAACCCCCATCTCTACTAAAAATACAAAAAAATTAGCCGGGCGTGGTGGCACCACTGCACTCCAGCCTGGGCAACAGAGCAAGACTCCATCTCAAAAAAAAAAAAAGCACACACCCTTGCACGTGTGTATGAGTGTGTTTCCGTAGCACACTTGGTGAGCCTGATGACCATAATGTCATCGTGTATGTAATATCCCTTGTGTCTCTTCCCCCAGGCCTGTAGTCGAAAGCTCTACAATTGGTTGAGAGTGGCGCCCTACCGACCAGATCAGCAGGTGGAAGAAGATGACGACTTTATGGATGAGAACCAAGGGAAAGGCATTCGAGTCCTGGGCATTGCTTTCTCCTCTGCCAGGTAACAGCCTGTTTTTGCCTCCCCAGCACCATCTCTTATCTGTCTTCCTAAATTTCATTTTTCTCTCATTTATAACTTCATATTGCTGATTATTGCACTCTTGTTTTTCTGTCCGTCTGGCAGAGATCACCCTGTGTTCTGTGCCCTGGTCAATGGTGAAGGAGAAGTGACAGACTTCCTTCGACTGCCCCATTTTACCAAACGGCGAACTGCGTGGAGAGAGGAAGAGCGGGAAAAGAAGGCAAGTGGCTAGGACGAGGTTACTAAGTGTACATCTGGAGTATGTCTTATGATTCAGTGGGAATAAGTGTTTATGGTCTAAGCAAAATCCTATGCAAGACTGATTCTCTGATCTGGTCACTGACTTGTCCCCTGGGATGCCTCACTTCCATGAGCAGTAGATGGCACTCAAGTTATCTGGTACAGAATTTGCTTCTGGCTTGAGGCCAATTCCTAGGCCTTGTGTGCTTCTGGAGTTGCTTTAACTGCCTCTGTTCTTACCAGCATCTGGGTCAGGCTGTTCCAGCAGCTGAAAGCCACTGAGGCGTGAAGCCATCCTTTTCCCTGCTTTAGCCTTTCAGGGTCTCTTTTTCCAAGGAAAGAAGACTTTCAATTCATTTGGTTGGTATATTTCTGAATTTTGTTTATCCTAATAGTATCTGTGGTATCTTTGAGTTTTGTTGACAGAGCCCCGTTCTTGAAAGAAAAACTTCTTAAGAAACAACTAGTTTTTAAATTGTATTATTATTATTATTGAAACAGAGTCTTGCTTTGTCGCCAGGCTGGAGTGCAGTGGCAAGAACTCATCTCACTGCAACTTCTGCTTCCCAGGCTCAAGTGATCCTCCTGCCTCAGCCTCCCAAGTAGCTGGGACCACCAGAGGCGTGCACCACCATGCCTGGCTAATTTTTGTATTTTTTGTAGAGACAAGGTTTCACCATATTGCCTAGGCAGGTGTCAAACTCCTAGACTCAAGCGATCCATCTGCCTTAGCCTCCCAAAGTGCGGGTGTGAGCCACTGCAGCCAGCCCTTAAAATCTTGAAATGGAGATCAGAATATCTAATAGTCCTAACTACTCACATTTTAGCAAAAGTCACACCACAAATGAAATAGCCACAGAAGGAGGACATGCAGGAGTGTGAGGCACTGGAAA
Organism: Theropithecus gelada; assembly: GCF_003255815.1. NCBI lineage: Eukaryota > Metazoa > Chordata > Mammalia > Primates > Cercopithecidae > Theropithecus > Theropithecus gelada. The sequence continues at coordinate 2,239,225 of NC_037684.1, forward strand.
GTAAATCATAAGAAACTGGACATTTTTAGGCTGAAAAAAATCATACTTAACCATGTTGATCTTTGCAAAGGGCCCACATCCAAAAGAGAGCAGCTACTAGTTCTTTGTTTTGCTTCATCAAAACTAGAACCAGTGGCTAAGTATTAGATTTTGGTCTACAATAAAAAAGAACAGTCTCCTCACTTCATCCTTGCGACCTGGCCAGTGGCAGCTAGTACCACTGGAGTGCAGTTCTAGTCAGTGGAATTATTAAGCAGAGGCAGGGTGGCCAACTTTCAGGAAGATGTGGGAATGGTTCCTTGGAAGCACCTTGGACCAGATACCTGAAGACTTTTCCAGTTCTTACAAGATCTCCAACATAGGGAGACAGAATTGCCTGAAATCTTCACATCCTCAGAGCCATTCAGCTTCAATTTTCTTTTAATCCAGGCTCAAGACATTGAAACGCTAAAGAAATTTCTCCTGAATAAGAAACCTCATGTGGTGACAGTTGCAGGAGAGAACAGGTAGGTGGGAATTAGACCACACCTAGTTTAAGGCTATGACCCAATTCATCCCTTATTATTGTATCTGGCATATACCTATAACATATGGGGCTTGTGCCTGTGCAGGGAGTGTGCCTGGCGATGTTTTACCTCATTGTCTTCAAAGCCGTTTCCTCCCTGCCCCCAAGGCAGTCATGAGACTGTCCATCCCTAAGAAAATGTATTCATTGACCAACACTTATCCCACCAGGGACGCCCAGATGTTGATTGAAGATGTGAAACGCATTGTACATGAGTTGGATCAGGGCCAGCAGCTGTCATCTATTGGGGTAGAGCTGGTTGACAACGAGTTGGCCATTCTCTATATGAACAGCAAGAAGTCAGAGGTAATGCTGGAGCCCCACCCTTAGGGCCTGCCCAGGCAAGTGCTATTAGTCCCAAAGAGATTAAATAGGGAAACAAAGGTTATCAGGGCACAGGATTATACCTGTGTACTTATCCATGCGGAAGTTCTCCGTTTTGCAGTTATGGTTCAGATTGGGAGTCCCAGAAATTAAATCGGTCCCAGGAAAAAAGATCCCAGAGAAGCAGAGAAAATAATTTAAACAAGAATGGTTTGGATTTCCTCTTGATGTTGGAGCTGAGGGTATTTTAAGGCCCTGCTGACCCTCATTTGACTCTAGGCAGAATTCCGGGATTACCCTCCAGTGCTGAGACAGGCCGTCTCCCTGGCCCGGCGCATCCAGGACCCTCTGATTGAATTTGCCCAGGTGTGCAGTTCCGATGAAGACATCCTGTGTCTCAAGTTTCACCCCTTGCAGGTGAGTAGGATTTGACAGGCAGACTTGGGTGGAGGGAAAGGCAGAGTAACCTTACTCCTGCCTGCTTAATGTCAACAGGAGCATGTGGTGAAAGAGGAGCTGCTCAATGCCTTGTACTGTGAATTTATCAACCGAGTCAATGAGGTCGGGGTCGATGTCAACCGTGCCATTGCCCACCCTTACAGCCAGGCCTTGATCCAGTATGTTTGTGGCCTGGGACCTCGGAAAGGGACCCACCTCCTGAAGGTAGGATTGGAGTGAATTCAGAAATTTTAAAACTTGCCATTTCATTGAATATGAATATATACTTTGTCAGTATAATTTAATAGCTCAGGAAGACCAAGGTTAGTGACTTGTCCAAAATCACTCAGCTAGTGAGAGTCAGAGTCTGACTTCAGACCCAGTTGGCCAAAGCTGTGCCCTTCAGTGCTGCTTGCACCACCACGCCCGTCTAATTTTTTGTATTTTTAGTAGAGATGGGGTTTCACCATGTTGACCAGGCTGGTCTCAAACGCCTGACCTCAAGTGATCCACTTGCCTCAGCCTCCCAAAGTGTTGGGATTACAGGCATGAGCCACTGCGCCCAGCCAACTAGTGTTAACTTGTAACTTATAAACCGTACATTAGGTCTTTGGTGTAGGTATAACATCATTTATTATTTTCCCATTTAAAGCAAAACTTTTGTTTGTTTGTTTTTTAATTTTGAGTAGTCGATAGCGTGCTGTAGTGCTCAACTAGATACTGGGTGGGGACAGAATTTTTGTTACGAGGGTTTAATAGAGACTGAAACAGTCTGGGGAGGTGGGGCCTGGTTACTGCCCTGGCTCAGTCCAGCTCTCTCCCCCAGATCCTGAAGCAGAACAACACCCGGCTCGAGAGCCGGACGCAGCTGGTCACCATGTGCCACATGGGTCCCAAAGTCTTCATGAATTGCGCTGGCTTCCTCAAGATCGACACGGCCTCCCTGGGGGACAGGTGATGCCCTCTGCCTGGATGGGGCAGGAGGAATTCCCTTGGGGGCTTTGTTTTCGGGTTTCAGGGGTTAGGGCTATCAAAGGGCCACAAGCCATTTAATTTAGGAAATGTTTTAAAGAAAAGGTAAGGAACTTTATTCAGTCAAGAGCCCCTGACCTATGGAAAAGATCGGTTCAATTATGTGAAACATTTTTCATGTGAGAGAAACATAAAAAGGACCAGCTTAGCTTATAAATTAAGCATGGAAAACACAAGATTTTGTTCAGTGAACACAAACTTGCTTTTTTTTTATTATGGTTTGTTGTGGCCAGATAAGGGTGGGAATAGCAGGGGCAATGAAAAAGGAGTTTGGGGGTATGAAGAGATAAGGAAGGGGGAGAGAGATTTGGTATGTTTTGAGATGATGTTATTAAGAGAAAGTTCTATTCACTTGGACTTTGGACTTCACTATTGACCTCTTCCTCTCCAGAAGTTATCAACTCAGTCTTTGGAGGATCTTTTCCACGGGCACATAGCTCCTCATTCAGTAATGGAAATCAGTGGGGAAATAGGCTTCAAGTTCTAAAACTTCATTTTCCACTCAGCTTTGCTGTAACACTCCACGAATAACATAGGTCCATGTGAGTGCACGGGCAAGACCAGCCTGGGAAGGCTTTATGGGGGAAAATAGCTATCAGCAAATTTTCGAAGGTTTTTTTTCCCCTTTCTTGATTTATCTTATTATAAGACTCATATAACTTCATCATATAAAATTCAACATGTAGAAATATTATGCAGAAAGTGGAAGTCCCCCATAATCCCACCCCCCAGAGATAACTACCATAACAATTTTATGTATACTACAGTTTTTCTAAATTTTATTTTTGCTATGCATTTACTAACTACCCATTTACTACAAAAATGGGATCATATGGTTCATAGTGTTTTTGCAGTGCATTTTTCACGTATCAATATATTGTGGCCATCTTTCCATGTCAGCACACATAGATCTACCTCATTCTTGTTAATGGCTGTATAGTATTCCATTGTATGGAGGTGCCCTAATTTATTTAACCAGTTCCCCATTGGTGGACATTTGGGTTGTTACTAGAAGCTTCTCGTTCTATATCCTATTCCTTTTCTGCCTTTCCTCCAGCACTGACTCATATATTGAAGTCCTTGATGGTTCCCGCGTCCACCCTGAGACTTATGAGTGGGCTAGGAAGATGGCAGTGGATGCCCTGGAATACGATGAATCAGCCGAGGATGCCAATCCTGCAGGAGCCCTCGAAGAAATATTGGAAAACCCAGAGCGACTCAAAGACCTGGACCTTGATGCCTTTGCAGAAGAGCTGGAGAGGCAGGTAAGGGACAGCATGGAAGGCCCGGCAGGAAAACCCATCCCAAGTGGCCAGGTTAGTAGGAGACTTGGGTAGTGAGTGTGCAGAGAAAGCCTGATACTGTTAGTATGGCAGACTTGACCCTCTCATCTCCCTGCCCTGCTCTACCGGATTCCTCAAGGAAGTTTTTGGTCTGCTTGTTAAGGAGCCAGGGGAGTCTGAGATTGCCACCATAATTACAAGGGGCGGTGGACTCATTGGGGTTCCGTGAAGTATTTTGATTACAGGACAGTGTTTCATGGCTAAGTTTGAAAACCACCTTTAGTAAATGTTGATGGAAAGAAGAGAAGAAGCCCTGACAGAAACGTACTCCCATCTGGAGAGGCCCGCCCCTTCCACGGGACTCCCTGAGGCTCAGGTTGGGGGGCAGCTGCAAGGCTCTTCTTGATGGGCTTCTTCCCCAGGGCTATGGTGACAAACACATCACACTCTATGACATCCGGGCAGAGTTGAGCTGTCGATACAAGGACCTCCGGACAGCCTACCGCTCTCCCAACACAGAGGAGATCTTCAATATGTTAACCAAAGAAACACCAGAGACCTTCTACATTGGTAAATTCTGGGGTCGTTTTTTTATTGGGAGCAGGGGTGTGTTTACCAGGTACATTCAAACCAAGCAGCAGTTCCAGCAGATTGAGGCAGGTTTGTGTTGTACATGGGGAAGACCAGGAGAGCATTTTAAAAGACTGAAGAGTCCTGGACTGAAAATCAAAACTGAATTTAAGGTCAGATATGCTTCCAATGTGCTGTGGAATCTTCATGCAGTTAGTCTTCTTATAGCTTTATTTTCTCTATCATCAAATCAGGGGAACGGCCAGGCACAGTGGCTCATGCCTGTAATCCCAGCACTTTGGGAGGCCAAGGCAGGCAGACTGCTTGAGGCCAGGAGTTCAAGACCAGCCTGGGCAACATGGTGAAACCCCCATCTCTACTAAAAATACAAAAATTAGCTGGGCGTGGTGGTGGGCACCTGTAATCCCAGCTACTCTGGAGGCTGAGGCAGGAGGATTCCTTGAACCTGGGAGGCAGAGGTTACAGTAAGCCGAGATGGCGCTACTGTACTCCAGCCTGGGCAACAGAGCGAGACTTCGTCTCAAAAAAATAAAGCTCAGGAAGAGTTCCCTCTTCAAGGATGGGAAGGAAGTCAGATATTCTGTCACTTAAAGGCTGGTGGAAATAAGTTCTTTCCACATTCTCTGAGCCTGCTCCCCATCCTCTTTCCTTCTTGCAGGAAAGCTCATCATCTGCAATGTCACTGGCATCGCCCACAGGCGTCCCCAGGGTGAGAGCTATGACCAGGCGATCCGCAATGATGAGACAGGGCTGTGGCAGTGCCCCTTCTGTCAGCAGGACAATTTCCCTGAACTAAGCGAGGTGTGTGCTGCAGCGTTATCTTGCTCAGTGGATTTTCTTGGTTGAATGATCTCGGTGCCTAAAGGGAATCAGAGATGAGGGCGTTCTAGATCATGCTTTTACCAAACAAGTACACAAGGAAGGAAGACAGATAGGAAACATACAGGTTTAGCATGAAGTCCCTTCTGAGAAGGCTGACATAGCTGGGTACAGTGGCTCATGCCTATAATCCTAGCACTTTGAGGGGCTAAGGTGGGCAGTTCATCTGAGGTCAGGGGTTCGAGACCAGCCTGGCCAAGATGGTGAAACCCCGTCTCTACTAAAAATACAAAAACTAGCCAGTTGCGGTGGCACATGCCTGTAATCCCAGCTACTCAGGAGGCTGAGACAGGAGAATCACTTGAACCGAAGAGGTGGAGGTTGCAGTGAGCCAAGATCATACCACTGTACTGCAGCCTGGGCGACAGAATGAGACTTCGTCTCAGAAAAGGGAAAAAAAAAAGGCTGACATGGAAACTTATTACAGTCACTGGGTCAAAACAAAATGGCAGCCAGGCATGGTGGCACGTACATACAGTGGTTCACGCCTGTGCCAGCTACATCGGAGGCTGATTTGGGAGGATTACTTGAGCCCAGGATTTCGAGGCCAGCCTGGGCAACGTAGCAAGACCCCATCTCCTTTTAAAAAGGAAGGGGCAGCCGGGCGCGGTGTCATGCCTGTAATCCCAGCATTTTGGGAGGCTGAGGCAGGCAGATCACGAGGTCAGGAGATCGAGACCATCCTGGCTAACACGGTGAAACCCCTTCTCTATTAAAAAATACAAAAAATTAGCCGGGCGTGGTGGCGGGTGCCTGTAGTCCCAGCACTTGGGAGGCTGAGGCAGGAGAATGGTGTTAACCTGGGAGTCGGAGCTTACAGTGAGCCAAGATTGCACCACTGCACTCCAGCCTGGGCAACAGGCAAGACTCTGTCTCAAAAAAAAAAAAAGAATTGCCCAGACTAGGGGGCGTGCGCTTAAGTCCCAGCTACTCGAGAGGCCGAGGTGGAAGGATCACTTGAGCCTGGGAGATTGAGGCCGCAGTGAACCCTGATTGCACCACTGCACTTCAGCCTAGGCAGAATGATCCTGTCTCAAGAAAAATAAAAAGATGGCTAGGCGTGGTGGCTCACACCTGTAATCCCAGCACTTTCAGAGGCTTAGGTGGGCAGATCACCTGAGGTCAGGAGTTCGAGACCAGCCTGGCCAACATCGTGAAACCCCGTCTCTACTAAAAATATAAAAATCCACCCGGTGTGGTGGTGCACGCCTGTAATCCCAGCTGCTCAGGAGGCTGAGGCACGAGAATCGGCTTGAACCCGGGAGGCGGAGGTTGCAGTGAGCCAAGATTGCGCCACTGCACTCCAGCCTGGGCAACAGAGCAAGACTCCATCTCAAAGAAAAAGATTCATCTGATGGCCAGTGGTGCCAAGCATCAGCTATGAGACAAGGGACTTTGTAGAAGTTCAAATTCTGTCTTGGCAGATGACTAAGTCATCATTGTGTTTTCAGATCATGCTGCAAGGTGTCAGTGGTAAAAGAAATTACAACACCTCTGGGAGCTCTTTTCTGAATAAGCGATCTCTAGAATCTTGATAATCAAGCTCCTCTCCTCATGCCCTCTTTAGGTGTGGAACCACTTTGACAGCGGTTCGTGCCCAGGCCAGGCCATCGGTGTCAAAACACGGCTAGACAATGGTGTCACCGGCTTCATCCCCACCAAATTCCTCAGTGACAAAGTGGTAAAGCGGCCAGAAGAACGAGTGAAGGTAGAGGGCTGACTGTCCTAAGGTCGTAGTGCAATTTTCAGCTGCCCAGATCAGGTTGTCTTTAACTTTGGGCTCTCCCCACCAGAAGTTAGGCTCTGTTCCCAGTGGCTGCTGGTGGGAAGCATTTCAGGGAAGATTTATAACTAGTTGAAAGAAGCTAGGGTGAGAAGCATTTGAATGAGTAGCAGCTTTTGTTCACTGCCTTTGTGAAATTTCAGCAAGTTCCCAGTCCTTTAGGAGAGGGCTCTCTCTTCCTGTGTGGGAAGCTGCAGTTCAGTCCAGAGGGCAGGGCCCAGCATTTCATGCTGTGAAACAGAAAGGCTCTGCCTGTTCTCCCAAGACCAGGCAGCAGTGCTGTAGAGGATGGAAAATAATGCATGGCACAGCCCCTGTGCACAGGGAGCCTCTGGATCCTCTAGGCAGAACCAGATAACAGAAGGAACCTTGAGATGGTGTCTGTGGATGGGGAGGAAATCTCTAGGCTTCCTTACTGTTCTGTTATTTTCCGGCCATATATTATGCACCCACTAGATACCAGCACTGACATAGACATATGTTGTCTCTAATCTCACGTGCTGATGGAAATGGAAATACTGTCTTTTGTCAGAGAAATTCCACATTTTTCAGAATCACCCAGTTAGTGACATAGCTGATACCAGCTCTGCCAAATTCACTGGTTCTGAGTGTTGTGAATGCCTGAGAACTATGACTTAGGAGGGCTGGGGAAAGATAGTTCTAACAAATGAAGCTGGGGAGATTTTTCACAAGGAGGAGAGTGATGCAGAGTGACTGACTTTTGCTACTACTTAGAAGGGCTCATGTCAAGGGTAAGCTACAGAAAACAGCTATTATTTTGCTTCCCCTTCAAAAAGGGAAGTCAGGCCAGGCGCAGCAGCTCACACCTGTAATCCCGACACTTCGGGAGGCCAAGGTGGGTGGATCGTCAGTTGAAGTCAGGAGTTCGAGACTAGCCTGGCCAACATGGTGAAACCTCGTCTCTACAGAAAATAAAAAAATTAGCCGGGCGTGGTGGCATGCGCCTGTAATCCCAGCTACTTGGGAGGCTAAGACAGGAGCACTGCTTGAACCCTGTGTGGAGGTTGCAGTGAGCCAAGATCACGCTACTGCACTCTAGCCTGGGAGACGAGTGAGACTGTCTCAAAAAAAGTGGGGGGCTTGGGGGAGTCAACCTTTGATGGCACTTTAGGAGCAGTAACTAGGCAACTTCATTGGAGAAGAGAAGAGTGCCAGGGACAGGGTAGATCCAGCAGGCTCCAGCTGGTTTTCCTGCCCAGAGTGGACGCATCATTGCAGGGATTCCACGCCAAACTCCCAGTCTGCCATTCAGCAGCTGGCTGGCTTTGGGCGAGTCACTTTACACCTTACACCTTTCTGCCTGGACTTTGGTTTTCTCGTGTGTGAAATAGGGCATCGGGCTAGATCATCTTTGTCCCTTCCAGCTCAAATGTTCTGTGGATCTAGGTGGGAATGACTGTTCACTGCCGCATCATGAAGATTGACATTGAGAAGTTCAGTGCAGACCTGACCTGCCGCACCTCAGACCTCATGGACAGGAACAATGAGTGGAAGCTGCCCAAGGACACCTACTATGACTTTGATGCTGAAGCTGCAGACCACAAGCAGGAGGAGGACATGAAGCGGAAGCAGCAGCGGACCAGTGAGTGTGCCTCCCACCATCTCTGTGCACCCTGAGTCTTGGCAGTTCTCCCAGTGCGAGATTCAGGCCACAGGATGCACATGTGTCAGTCTCAAGTGGAAGTAGGTACTCAGCTTTGAGGTGCTGAGGCCTGGAGATGTCATGAAAGAGTCATAGGTAGGGCTGGAACCCAGAGTCTTTTGGGTCACATTTGCCTTGTGACTCTTAAGGCCTCATTCTTTCAGTGTCCTAGGAGCCCAGGTTAATGTGTCCTTCACATCAGCTAATCCAGGCCCAGAGAAGGTGAAGGAGTCTCACAATCCAATAGTGGGTCAGAAATTAAGCCCAAACAGGGTGGCTCATGGCTGTAGCCCTGCATTTTGGGAGGCCAAGGCAGGAGGAGCACTTGAGCCCAGGAGTTTAAGACCAACATGGGTAACTTAGTAAGAGCCCATCTCTACAAAAATTTTTTTTTTTTTTTTTTTTTTGAGACGGAGTCTCACTCTGTCACCCAGGCTGGAGTGCAGTGGCCGGATCTCAGCTCACTGCAAGCTCCGCCTCCTGGGTTCACGCCATTCTCCGGCCTCAGCCTCCCGAGTAGCTGGGACTACAGGCGCCCGCCACCTCGCCCAGCTAGTTTTTTGTATTTCTTAATAGAGATGGGGTTTCACCGTGTTAGCCAGGATGGTCTCGATCTCCTGACCTCGTGATCCGCCCGTCTCGGCCTCCCAAAGTGCTGGGGTTACAGGCTTGAGCCACCGCGCCCGGCTACAAAAATATTTTAAAAATTAGTCAGGAGGCCGGGCATGGTGGCTCAAGCCTGTAATCCCAGCACTTTGAGAGGCTGAGACGGGCGGATCACGAGGTCAGGAGATCGAGGCCATCCTGGCTAACACGGTGAAACCCCGTCTCCACTAAAAAATACAAAAAAAAAAAAAAACTAGCCAGGTGAGGTGGCAGACGCCTGTAGTCCCAGCCACTCGGGAGGCTGAGGCAGAAGAATGGCATAAACCCGGGAGGCAGAGCTTGCAGTGAGCCGAGATCCAGCCACTGCACTCCAGCCTGGGCGACAGAGCGAGACTGTCTCAAAAAAAAAAAAAAAAATTAGCCAGGAGCCGGGTGCGGTGGCTCATGCCTATAATCCTAGCACTTTGGAGGCTGAGGCAGGCAGATCACCTGAGGTCAGGAGTTCAAGACCAACCTGGCCAAAATGGTGAAACCCTGTCTCTACCAAAAATATAAAAACTAGCCAGGTGTGGTGGTGGGCGCCTGTAATCCCAGCTACTGAGGCAGGATAATTGCTTGAACCCAAGAGGGAGAAGTTGCAGTGAGCTGAAATTGCACCACTGCACTACAACGTGGGTGACAGAGTGAGACTCTGTCCCAAAAAAAAAAAAAAATGGCCAGGCATGGTAGTTCACGCCTGTAACCCCAGCACTTTGGGAGGCTGAGGCAGGCGGGTCACTTGAGGTCAGGAGTTGAAGACAAGCCTGGCCAAAATGGTGAAACCCCGTCTCTACTAAAAATACAAAAACTAGCCGGGCGTGATGGTGGGCGCCTGTAATCACAGCTACTGAGGCAGGAGAATTGCTTGAACCCAGGAGGGAGAAGTTGCAGTGAGCCGAAATTGCACCACTGCATTACAACATGGGTGACAGAATGAGACTCTGTCTCAAAAAAAAAAAAAAAAAAAAAATTAGCCAGCCATGGTGATGTGCACAAGTATTCCCAGCTATTTTAGAGGCCGAGACAGGAGGATTGCTTGAGCCCAGGAGTTCGAGGCTACAGTGAGCCATGATTGTGCCACTGGCACTCCAGCCCAGGTGACAGAGCACCCCAGCTCAATAAATAAATAAGAAGTGAAGGCCTGGTTTGTCCTGTTGCTGCCAGCTCCTAGCTGCATCATCCAGTCTGTACTACTTTTCTGCTCTCTTCAGCATACATCAAGAGAGTGATCGCACACCCATCCTTCCATAATATCAATTTCAAGCAAGCAGAAAAGATGATGGAGACCATGGACCAGGGTGATGTGATTATCCGACCAAGCAGCAAGGGCGAGAACCACCTGACAGTGACCTGGAAAGTCAGTGATGGCATCTACCAACATGTGGATGTGCGGGAGGAAGGCAAGGAAAATGCCTTCAGCCTGGGAGCCACTCTGTGGATCAACAGTGAGGTGAGAGCCAGTACCTGCCCGCCTCCCATCCCACTCCTGCTTTCAGAAAGGCGCTGTTCAGGGCGCCTTCACCTGACATTAGTAACTCGGGTCATAGGTATTTTAGCTGTGCAGAGCAACAGAATGGGAGGTGGTTTGCAGAATGAGTCATTTGATATCAATTTTGTTTATTTTGTCCCCTCATTCCCTGTCCTCCAAACGTTAAAATAGTCTACCTAGAGAGAGCTGGTGGAGGAAGAGAAGAAAATACACATGTGTACGCACACACATATATCAAGTTTCTCTTTTCTGTTTTCAGTGAAGAGAAATCTGGTGAATTTTCCTGTTGTTCCCAAGCACTAGGGGAGAATCAAAGCCAGGATTTAAAGGACTTTATGCCCTGTGAGCTAATATATCTGGACATGACACAGATGGATAAATTGAGGGGACTTTGCTATGGAGTAAGGCTTCAGCAGGACTGAGAAGCCCATCCCCTGCCACGGTTTCTCTTCTGGATGGATTCGATGAAGGACCAAGAGCCTCAGCTCTGGATATGACACATGAGGCCTTTACCTTCTTCCCACAGGAATTTGAAGATTTGGATGAGATTGTTGCTCGCTATGTCCAGCCCATGGCATCCTTCGCCCGGGACCTTCTAAACCACAAGTATTATCAGGACTGCAGCGGTGGGGACCGCAAGGTGAGCCCAGGTCTCTCTGAGGGATGACACTTTCCAGTCACTTAAGGATCTACGCTTTTCCCTTCAGTGTAGGGGACAGTCAAGCGGTAAAGGAAGTGTACATCATGTGTGCACCAGACATTGTGTACCAAGCATGCTGCTATCCCAACCTCTCCCCCTCATTCTACCCCCAGAAATTAGAGGAGCTGCTCATCAAAACTAAGAAGGAGAAGCCCACCTTCATCCCTTATTTCATCTGTGCCTGCAAGGAACTGCCCGGCAAGTTCCTACTGGGATACCAGCCCCGGGGTAAACCCAGGTGAGCACTAGTGCTGAGAAGGTGCTGCCACTGGGGTTCATAGGCAAGTTAGAAGGGAGGGAGAGGCCCGGAGCAGTGCCCTCTCTGGCTGTGCTGGACTGCCTTTCTCCTCTCATCTGTTTAGAACAGAGGTGGAGGTTGGAGGTGGGAAAAGAGGGTGATGATTTAGAGGCAAAAAGGCAAGGATTCACATAAAAAGGGCGCTTTCTTTAACACCGTGAGAAAGGAGTTCCCTTCACCTCCTCTCCCTCCCACAGTGACAGAAGTCACCAGACACTCTTCATCTGATTGCAGAAACGGGGGGCCAGTACACTGGTCTCTCCTGACCACCGCCTGCCTCACCCTCACCAGGGCTTGCACACAGTGGCTCCCTGTTGCTGCAATGTGCTCACTCCACCTGCACTGAAACGGTGGTCAGGAGAGCCTGTCTCCTGTTCTGCTCTGTCTCCTGCTCTGCCCCCTTCTGTGTGACTGATAGGCTGGCCTTCCTGAGGTATTCCTTTATCTGAATCCCTCTAGCACTTACTCTGAACCTAGAGGACAAAGTCCAGTTTCCTTAGACCTGCCTCTTTATGTCTGTGATACAGACTGGTAATCACACTCACCTTCTCTGCCTAAGCCCTGCCCCTATCCTTCCATTGGCCTTTGGCCAAGGCCCTGTGCACTTCTGCTTTTATCCCTGTACTGGCTGCACCTGATGCACAGCTCAGGCTGCATTAGTAGGCACTCAGTGGCCAGATGACAGGAAGCCCTAGACTCTGGACCATGTGCCATCCTGGGTGTATCTGGAATATTGTGCTCATTTCTTGAGAAGCCTGTTGACTCACCAGTGTGCTTCCAGAGGCCAGCAGCCAGGGCTAAGTGGGGCTAGAAACTGTGTCCTATGAGGAACGATTGAGCAAACTGAGTGGGGTCGGGAGGGGTGGGGGGGGGTGCCTCTAACCAGGACCAGGTGCAGCATGATTGCTTCTGGAGAAAGGAGCTAACTCTCCTTGTGTGGCAGAATTAATGGAAGAGTTAGGAGGCAGGTGTCAGCCTAATAGAAATGAGAACTGTGTACTATGTAGCATTATCTGGTTGCCATTGATAGCTGGCCTTTATTGAGCACAACCCAGCTATAGGCATTGTGGAACGTGTTCTGTGCATTCTCATTTATCCTCACACCCACCCCATAGGTTTAAGTGCTTTGATCCTCATTGGACAAATGAAGCAGAGATTCAAATTTAGTAACTTGGTGCAATGTGTCATACGCGGTGAATGGCAGAGCTGAAACTAGAACTGGAACTAACCTAGAGCCCCTCTTAACTACTATCTGCTACTCTCAGAAGTGTTGAACAAGGGCAGACTACCACTTTCCACAGCCATTGCAGAGAGATGCCTGTTTTGGGGGAGTTGCAATTTGCTGCTCTGGGAGGTCGCTTCCAACCCTGGCAGTATGGGACCTTGGTCTCACTTCACTGGCGGTATCCTGCCTTCATACTGCAGCCGAGTATGGTAGCACAGCCTCCAGCAAGCCTTCCTCCGGCAGCATGTATGCTGCACACGGGGCCACCGACTCCTTGGCCTTGACTGTATTCTGCCATTTGCTGCTCACCTCCCTTCACAGGCCTGGGGATTGGCTGTGTCATCTCTCCTTTCCCCTAGCACCCAGAATGGCTACTTCACATGGTGGGCATCTGTTCTGGTTGCTCTCTCATGGTGAGTCCCAAGTGGTTTCTGACGCATGTTTCCTTCTAAAATCCCAGGATAGAATATGTAACAGTGACTCCAGAGGGATTCCGGTACCGGGGCCAGATCTTCCCAACTGTGAATGGACTCTTTAGATGGTTTAAGGATCACTACCAGGATCCTGTACCAGGTGAGTTCTGCTCTTCCTGACCTCAGGGGCCTGGCTAGAGGAACACCTAGGACCTGACTCAAGAGTAGTCCCAGCCTAGGGGACCAGGTGAGAAGTAGGCTGTCACTGCAGCTAGCTGTCTTAGTCCTCCTGCAGCCTCCCAGCATCAGGAAGTTTATCCATCCACTGTGCCTATGCAGCTTCCCTTCCTCCCTCCACCTACTTCAGTGCCCCTTCCACCCCCTGAATTGGGAAACCAAAAATAGGTTTCTGGAGGGATGTAACTAAGTAACCACTTCCTGCAGGCATCACCCCTAGCAGCAGCAGCAGGACCCGGACACCTGCCTCTATCAATGCTACCCCGGCCAACATCAACCTTGCAGGTGAGGAGCTTGAGCCTGGGACTGGAGGTGGGAAGGGTGGAGCTAAAGGGACTTTCACCTCTAACATGCCCCTCCCTGCCTCTGTGTGCTTACAGATCTGACACGGGCCGTGAATGCCCTGCCTCAGAACATGACTTCACAGATGTTCAGTGCCATTGCTGCGGTGACAGGCCAAGGACAGAACCCTAATGCCACCCCAGCCCAATGGGCCTCCAGCCAGTATGGCTATGGCGGCAGTGGAGGCGGCAGCAGTGCTTACCACGTATGTGACTTGGGGAGGAGGCTGCCTGTGCAGGGTGGGTCCCATAGACTGGCCTCTCACATTGCCCACAAGGGGCTTTACATGCACAGATGGGGCTGCCACAGCCGTGGTAACTGTCTCCAACAGATATTCCTTGTCCTCAGGCCCATTTGAAGGGGAAGAGAGTAAGAGAGGGCATAATGTTTCCACCGGCCTTTGGAATCTTTGGAACCCGCAGGCCACTAGAAACTTGATGTGGTCGGGATCAGTGGGCACCACTGTGTGCTCGGTGCCGACCTGCAGACTTCCCACTGCTGGTCAGAAGCACACACTCAGTGGAGAATCATCTGGAAAGCTTTGCTGAGCCCACCCTTGCGCTTACCCAGAATTCACAGCAAGGCCAGACAAGCCCCACACCCATCCCTATTTAACTGTTCATGCCTCTCCAGGTATTCCCAACGCCAGCCCAGCAGCCAGTGGCCACACCACTAATGACCCCTAGCTACTCCTACACGACCCCAAGCCAGCCCATCACCACCCCTCAGTACCACCAGCTCCAGGCCAGCACCACCCCGCAGTCGGCCCAGGCCCAGCCCCAGCCCTCCTCCAGCTCCCGGCAACGGCAGCAGCAGCCAAAGTAAGTATCTGGATGGTGGCACAGTGCAGGTCAGTGGTAGGGGCTTGTTGTCAAGAGGCCAAGAGGCTTACCGTAGGCAGGTGCTCTGGATCCTCTGAGGGCCCTGATCATGTGATATGCCAGGAACACTAGTTTCTGGGTGAAGACAGAAGAGGGCAGTGTGGCAGCCAGCTGCTGCTATATCTGCCTCACCCCAGCAGAGGGGCTGCTGCCCGTAGGTATGAGGTTCCTTTCTGCAAGGGTACAGTGATTGGTGGGAAGAATTCCTTTTAGCAAAGTCCCAATCTCAATTTTTCTTCCCTTCCCAGGTCCAACAGCCATGCAGCCATCGACTGGGGAAAAATGGCAGAGCAGTGGCTGCAGGAAAAGGAGGCAGAACGGCGGAAACAGAAGCAGCGGCTGACACCTCGGCCTTCCCCCAGTCCCATGATCGAAAGCACCCCCATGTCCATTGCTGGCGATGCCACCCCACTCCTGGACGAGATGGATCGGTAGGGGGCCTGCTCCTCGGACTCTGGTTACCTCTGAGGCTGGGAAAGGCCTGGCCGCCCACTGCCTCCCTCCCTGCCCCTCCTTTTCTGTCCATAAAGTGGCGTGAAGTGACGTTCTCTTTGGTGGTCAACCTGGATGGGTGACAGGCTGGATGGCCTTGTGAACTTGAGCTCAGTGTGTGCTAGGCAACAATTCTCCCACTCCAGACCCTCACCAACCACCTGGCCTGGGACCAGGCTGGGAGGGGAGTGTGGCAGGGAGGAGGAAGAGGAAGGTGAGAATGAGTAGAACAGTTTTGATTCTACTCCCTACAAGCCATTTTGAACTTCTGCCCTCACCAGACGCTGGGCTGTGACTAGGACACAAAACTCAGCACATGAGTCTCCCCTGGCTCTTGTGGGGAGAGGGATGCTATTTATTCAGTTTGGGGCAGGAGGGAGAGGAGGGAAAGTATTTCTGACCCTGATGCCAACAGCCGGGTGGCTGTCCAAGCAGGAATGCAGGGGACACAGGGAAGCAGCACTAACCTGCCCAGTCCCTGCCTGGCTGCCCTTTCCCCACTGCTGCCGCCACCGCTTCCTGCCTGTCATTTGAATAAACAGTGTTTCTATTGAGCCCTTGCCAAAGCCTCTCTCTCCAACTCTCTAGCTCTTTGAGGGGATGGCTTTCAAAGCAGTGTTTGGAGCTCCAGGGACCCCCCTGACTTCCATCAGAGGCAAAGATTCATAGACTAGGCAGCTTCTGCATCAGACTGCCTGGGGCACATCCCTGTTCTGCTTACCAGCCTGGTGACCCTGTGCCAGCTCCTGCTGGCTTTCAACTGGCTTTCTTACCTGTAACATGGAGATAGTGATACCTGCCTCATCAGCTGCTGTGAGGACCAAGGCAGCATCTGCAAGCTCCTTGGCCCAATGCCTGGTACCTCGCAAATGTTACCCGGTATTATTACACCCACCCACTCACCCACAGCACAGCTGCCCCATCCACCCAGATCTGTTGGTCTTCTCTGGCATACTCGAGAAAGGCCACAAGTACACCTGGGTTTCTCAACTTGAGCCTCTGCTGTTCGTCTCCTCCCTTTTCCCAGCTGGGCCTTGGTCTCTGGCAAACTCTCAGCAGTAAGGTGTTCCTGCCCCACTACATTTTTTGTTCTGAACCTGCCGTCCCTGTTTCTGCACAAGGGCTTCATCTCACAGCTCTGTGAGTCAGTGCTGGGAGAGTGGGGCCTCTGGCTCCCTTTCCTCTGCTTGGGGCTCAGCAGAGAAGTCAGAAAAGGCCACTGCTGCCCGGATGTGGCACACTCCCTCCCCTTGCTTTTCTTCATCAAGAGCTGGGGGAAGGGGCCAGCTCTGCCAGGAACTCAAAAGTCAGCTCCCTTCAGCACAAAAGGGCTACAAGGGAGGAGCTGGACCATCAGCTGGGAAGGTCAGTCTCTGGTATACCATGAGCACCTTCTGCAGAGCCACTTAGAGGAGGGAAAGGCCAGGCACAGTGGCACAGAGTGGGTTAAAAAGTTCCATTTATTGGGGGTATCACTGCAGACAGTACTGCCTCTCCCAGAAGTGGGTTTCACACAGACCGAGAGTCTCTCCCAGGAGAGAGGGGAAGTCCTCCTTCCCACCCAGATGTACTCTTCCACCTTGTCCTAGCAGGTAGGAGGAAATAGGGCTGTGCCCCTTCCTTTCCCTCCCACCTGCCTTCCCATGGACTTCCTTTGTGAAAGCTGGATTGCCTTTGAGAAACCTCCGCAGCCCTGAGCCCACCCCTTGCCCCACAAGAAACAGCCAGGTTGGAGGGAGAGAACAGCAGCACAGGGCCAGCCACAGGCTCGATGGCATTTATTCTGCACCCTGACCACCCTGGCCTCAACTGAGGTTGGGGTTTGATCCTGGGGGAGATTTTCTTTTGTTTACCTTCCTGGCTTGTGAGGGCTTTGCCCCTGTCTTTTTGGCCTGAACTCTGTTCTCTCTCTTCCTGGGCGATGATGATTCCAGAATATCCTCGCTGGACAGTTCCTCCTGCCCCCGGCCATTGTAACTGTCCTCGCTCTCCAGCTCTTCCCTGCTTTCTGGGCTGGACTCGGACATCCTGGCCAGCTGTCTTGGGCTTAATGATCGGCTCGCGTCTGGCGGGGAAGGCTCCAATTTAACTGGGCTTTTCTTCTTAGTCAACTGGCCTTTCTTGGCTTTTTTTTTCAGCTTTGCCTTCTCATCCATCTCCTCCTCCTTGTCTTTCTCTTTTTCCTTTTTCTTCTTTACCTTCTTGATCACCTTGCTGCCCTGACCCTTCCCTGTGGGGCTCTCAGAGCGCCAGATGGTGATGGGCGCTGCGGAGTCAGGGGTACCAGTGGCCATGGTGGTGCCTAGGTCAGGGGAGGCGGTGGCAGGCCCCACCTGCGTTGGGATGGGGGGCTTGCTTTCCTGCTCCTCCTCTTCCTCTTCTTCATTTAGATCATCTGCCCCACACTCATGGTGGAGGGGATGGTGGATCACCGCCACAGAGACAGGTCTGTAGCTTTTGCACCTGGGAGGAGGGAGGACGAGGGAAGTTTGACAGAGTCGGGGGGGCAGTGCCCTGTAGAGGCCCCTTCCCCATCAGCCCACCGGGGCTCACTCACCAGCCATACCAGAATCGCTCCACATGCTGCTCCTCCGGTGTGAGCTCAAAGCAAGGGGACTCGATGACATGGGAGCAGGTTGGGCCCGTACCCCGGGAGCTGCTGCTGTCCTCTGAGCAGTCCTTCAGCCTGCCACACATGGGACTCTCAGCCTGGCTCCCATCACTCCCCCAGGGACCCAGAGCCAGAAGCCTGAGGGACAGTGGGCTTCCGCTGGGCCTGTCCCAGGCCACCAACAGACCTCCCCATTTCTGTTAGAGCAGAACAAAGTGTGCAGAGCTGGGACTGGGCTGGCAGCACCAATTCAAGCTGAAGAGGCAAACCAAAGGTTGAAGGGGACACCACAATGAAAGTTGGGACCTGCTTTGCCATGGGTCCCCCAAGGGGGCGGGCCCTCACCTAGAATTACAGTTGCAGTGGTTGACAGAGCGTAGGTGCAGGCTGTGGCAGACACAGTCAGAGGCGAAGGGGTAGATGATGTGCCCAGTGCACTGCTTGTGTTTCCAGCAGCACTTGTCAGGCTCCTTGCAGTCACCTGAGGGGGCAGGGGTCTGGGTCATCAGCAGCAGCCACAGACCTCTGGGTCTTCCCACAGCTCAAGCTAAAACCTCACCAAATTCACCTGCCACCACCAGCTGTCCCCACCCCAAGAAGTGTTTCTGCTTCAGTAGTAGTAACTTGGCCCCAGAGTAACCCCAGGTCCCAGCAAAATGTCTGGTTCCATGTCTGATACACAGGAGACCCTCACCAAGCCCCCTGCAGTCCTGTGATTCCCTGTTACTTCTGTCCTCTCCCTCCAGTGGGAGGCTTCCACTGGCTCCTGCCTGCCCTTCACCCAGCTACCCACAATGAGTGGTAGCCCTGCTCCACAAGGTACCTGGTAGGAGAAGGCCCTCCTGCCATTGCACCCCGGAGCCCCAGGAGCAGCAGAGCCGCAGCATCCTCAGTTCCTACACCTGCCCTGGCCCGCTCTGATCTCTCACAGCCTGGCCAGGAGCTAAGGCCTGCATCATGCTCCTTAGCTTCTGTCTCGTCCTTCCCTCCCCACTTCCCCCTCCTCCCTTCTTCAAGCCCCTTTTCTCCTCCCACCTGACACGTTTCTCACTCCCCTCCCTTCCCATGCCCGCTTCTTGATCCTTTCCCTGTTCTTCACGCAGCACCTTCCCAGACTCTCCCCACTGCCTAGAGTGCCAGGCTTTTGAACGACCCACCCCCAGCCTAGGCACCCTTTTAGGCAGCACAGAGACCACATCCCCTTTCCCAGGGCACAGGAAGAAGCTGCTGGGGTAAGAATTTGGGGTTAGGGGAAAGCCCTGGAGAAAGGCCCCCACCTCTGTTGCTCAGCTCAATGCCAGTCCTGAAGACAGGAGAATTTCCCCAGTCTACCACCACTGCCTCACCTCTGACCCTGCCTAAGGCCCTGATCTACCACTGGCTGTCCCCTCTCAAAGGTAAGCCCATGAGGCAACTCTGCGCCTCTCACAGCCCAGAATCTCACTCACCAGGCAGAGGTCAAGGGACCTTACCTTGGATTCCCCTGCACCCCTAGGGGAGGGAGGGAGCCGGCACTGGCCTGGGGTGCTGTGGCTGGCTTACCCTCAAACAGGCCATGAGGACTGTGCCTTTGCCAGTGCCCACAAGGAGAGGAACTAGGGTGAGACCTCATACTGGTCACCAGCCAGCAATGAGCCCAGGCTGTGGTGTGAGTCCAAGTGGCCTCACAGTGCAGCAGCTTGGCCTGAGGCTTACCCACATTTCTCCCTCCTTCCCTTTCCCACACAAGGCTGTGAAGTCCTGGGTCCTCACTACACCGCTGACCCATGGGTGATCTGTGTCTTTCTCCTCCCCTCTTGTACCCTTTATCCCCCAGGAAGATGAGGAAGGCATGGGTGTGTGGCAGGACCCTGAAACTTCACCACCACCTCGGCCTTCCTCAGCACTGCTGAGCTGGGCCAAAGGGCAGCATAGTGGCAAATTGCCCTGAACTTGTAGTCAGGCCTGAGCCCAAGTCGTGGGTCTGTCACTTACTAGCTAGGTGGCCTAGGGCAAATTCCTTTACTTCTCTGAGCCTTTAGTTTCCTTATCCACAAAATGGGATGGTGGTCATACCTATTTTGCAGGGTTGTTGGGTGTACTCAATTCACATATGTCAAAGATACTTATGTGCCATAAAGTTCTATACAAATGAATGGGGTGATTGTGGCCTTGAGAAAGGGGTCCCCTCTGGCATCTGTAGGGGATGGGTTGAGGATGGGGCAGCTTCAGGACCAAACACTTCCCTCCCTCCCTGCCTCAGGACCAATGTTCCACCAGGTATCAGCTTTCCCAGGTGAGGGGTGATGGGGACCCCCCTGGGTCAAAGGCCTCCTGGACCCACCTTCAGAGAAGGTAGACACATCAGTGCTGGACGCCACACCAGCCAGCAGATGTCCTCTCTCCCAGCTGGGTAACCTGTTTACATCTGAGAGAGCACAGAGTGGCAGTGGCGGCAGCAGCCCCCTCCCTGTGCCATTTATTCACCAAACATACCCCGAGAAGTTCCACATGTCAGGCCCCACTGCATCCTGGAGATGCAGAGATCAAACAACAGTCCCTGCTCTTGAGGGGTTGCAGGGTCGGAGGGGTGAGGGGGAGGGGAGAGGGACACAGGAGGTTCATGACAATAGTGATACAGATGCTGACAGGGAAATGGTGGCACAGGACAAGGGCCACCTACCAGGACTGGAAAGGAGGACAGGGGATTATGGAAGACTTCTTGGAAGGGGCATCACTAGAGTTAGAGTGATGAATAGGAGCCAGCCAGGGTCTAGGCAAGGAGGGACAGCTCCAGAAACTGTCCCAGGGTGTGTGGAGCCTGGATAGAGGATGACCCTGAGCAGACCTCCAACTGGGGTGGCAGCTCCCCATCAGCAGCCACAAGACAGAGTCTGCCCCTTTGCCTTTCCTTCCCACAGCTAGCTTTGTCCCTTGAGGCACTGGACTTCAGGTCTGCTTAAGGAAGGGAAACTGATTGCTTGGCATCTTCAGCAAACCTTCAGTGGCACTTGGTCATCCTCCTACAAGTCTCTGATCATCTCCTCCTCCTGTTTTCCGCAGCACAGCAAATACTCAAAATTTGTTAAATGAACAAAAGAGTGAATGAATGACTTTAAGCACTTCCTGGAAACTCCTGCAACCACTGGTTCTCTCAGCAGATAATTTCACTGCCATTATCTGTGGACACTCCAATCCTCATCAACTTTGCTTGCCTGGGAAAGGGGTGTCCCTCCTTTCTCATGCCCAAAGCATCTATATTTTAGGTCCCAGCCAGAATTGACACTTTCTTTACTGGCTTCTTTTTTCCCCCCTTACAGGCTATAAACATCATAAAACAAAACACTCTGTCAATCCTGTTTCTCCTATCATTGCGTATACCCCTTTCAATCCAAATTGATTCACTCATTCATTTAGAGGACATATGTTGGGTGGCTTCACTCAGCACTAGAAAAGAGGCCAAGTCCCTACCTTCAGTGAGCTCAGTGTCTCCACCTCTTTCTTCTCTTCCAGCCACCTGCAACATGGTAGCCATCCGCCCCCCAATCTGAATAGCTTTGGCAAAGGCCACCAGCAGTTTCCCAGTAGCCAAACCCAGTGGGCTGCTTATCTCACTTGACCCTGTTTTTTGTTTTTGTTGTTTCTTGTTTTTGTTTGTTTTGTTTTGAGATGGAGTCTCGCTCTGTCGCCCAGGCTGGAGTGCAGTGGTGCGATCTCGGCTCACTGCACCTTCTGCCTCCCAGGTTCAAGCAATTCTCCTGCCTCAGCCTCCTGAGTAGCTGGGATTACAGGTGCGCGCCACCACACCTGGCTAATTTTTGTATTTTTAGTAGAGACGGTGTTTCACCATGTTGGACAGGCTGGTCTCGAACTCCTGACCTCATGGTCCGCCCTCCTTGGCCTCCCAAAGTGTTAGGATTACAGGCGTGAGCCACCGCGCCCAGCCTCACTTGACCCTGTTGACCAATGAATCTCCTTCTTCTGCAAACTGTTCCTTGGACTTCCATGGCAGACCTCATCTTTCTCTTCCTTCTCTAACCAGCTCTTTAGTTCTTCCCTGTCTCCTTTGCTATCTCCTCTTGTTTTGCTGTACACCTTAAATTGGTGATTACCAGACTTGGTCACCTCCTCAGAAGACTCTACAAAAGCATGTCCTGGATAATTTCATCAACTTCCATGTTTTCAACATCCACCAATGAAATGACATAAATCTGTAATCCCATCATTTTGGGAGTCTGAGGCGGAAAGATCACAAGCCCAGGAGTTCGAGACCAGCCTGGGCAACGTGGCAAAACCCCATCTCTACAAAAAATACAAAAATTTAGCTGGCTTAGTGGTGCACACCTGTAGTCCCAGCTACTCAGGAGGCTGAGGTGGGAGGATCACCTGAGTCCAGGGAGGTCAAGGCCGCAGTGAGCCGTGATTGCGCCATTGCATTGTGGCCTGGGCAATAGAGTAAGACCCTGTCTCAACTAAAATATATACCTTTGATTCTAAATCCCCACCACAGCCCCATTCTATGGATGAGAACAGAGACTTAGGATAAGTAAGTTGTCCAAAGATACATGTTAATAGATGGCAGAGGTAGGATTCAAACCCAGGTCTTCCTGGTTCAATAGCCTATGCTCTTTCAGCCCTATCTACTTACTGTTGGCTGGGGACACACCCCTGTAAACAAAGGCCATTCTGTATGTGAAGCTCCACAGCCAAGCCTTAAAACCACATTCTGCTTGAGTGAGCTGGCAAGGCAGAGGTTGCAATGAGCTGAGAGCACCACAGCACTCCAGCCTGGGAGACAGAGACTCTGTCTTACAAAATAGCTGGGCGCGGTGGCTCACACCTATAATCCCAGAACTTCGGGAGTTTGAGGCAGGTGGATCACGAGGTCAGGAGATCGAGACCATCCTGGCTAACACAGTGAAACCTCGTCTCTACTAAAAATACAAAAAATTAGCCGAGTGTGGTGGCGGGCACCTGTAATACCAGCTACTCACAAGGCTGAGGCAGGAGAATAGTGTGAACCCAGGAGGCGGAGCTTGCAGTGAGCCAAGATCGGGCACTGCACTCCAGCCTGGGCTACAGAGCGAGACTCTGTCTAAAAAAAAATAAAAATAAAAATAAAATAATAAATCACATTCAGCTCCATA
Organism: Theropithecus gelada; assembly: GCF_003255815.1. Lineage (NCBI taxonomy): Eukaryota > Metazoa > Chordata > Mammalia > Primates > Cercopithecidae > Theropithecus > Theropithecus gelada. Next base: position 2,262,242 of record NC_037684.1, read on the forward strand.
TGCAAAATCTGTCCTACCAGGCTGGGTGCAGTGGTTCATGCCTGTAATCCCAGAACCTTGGGAGGCTGAGGTGGGCGGATCACTTGAGGTCGGGAGTTTGAGACCAGCACAGCCAACATAGTGAAATCCCATCTCTACTAAAAATCCAAACATCAGCCAGGCGTGGGCACACCTGTAGTCCCAGCTGCTCTGGAGGCCGAGGCAGGAGAATTTCTTGAACCCCAGAGGTGTAGGTTGCAGTGAGCCAGTATCGTGCTACTGCACTCCAGCCTGGGCGGCAGAGTGAGACAGTGGGGAGGACGGGTGTTTATTTATTTATTTTTTTTTTTTTTTGAGACGGAGTCTCGCTCTGTCACCCAGGCTGGAGTGCAGTGGCCGGATCTCAGCTCACTGCAAGCTCCACCTCCCAGGTTGACGCCATTCTCCTGCCTCAGCCTCCCGAATAGCTGAGACTACAGGCGCCCGCCACCTCGCCCAGCTAGTTTTTTGTATTTTTTAATAGAGACGGGGTTTCGCCATGTTAGCCAGGATGGTCTCGATCTGACCTCGTGATCCGCCTGTCTCAGCCTCCCAAAGTGCTGGGATTACAGACTTGAGCCACCACGCCCGGCCGGACAGGTGTTTTTTTGAGGCGCAGTCACTTCCTACTACACCTGCTTTTTAGCTCCAACACAGCCAATTCCTCACCCTCTGGTTTTACTCAATCCGGACTCCACAGCCTCCCTTATCCACCCTGGACCCTAAAGTCTTGCTGCTGGGGCCTCAGCCAGGGTGAGGAACCAAAACTCCTCTGTCTTGCTGTTTCATGAGCCACCATGAAAGAGACGCACATGGCCGGGCGCGGTGGCTCACGCCTGTAATCCCAGCACTTTGGGAGGCCGAGGTTGGCGGATCACAAAGTCAGGAGTTCAAGACCAGCCTGACCAACATGGTGAAACCCCCGTCTCTACTAAAAATACAAAAAAAAAAAAAAAAAAAAAAAAGCTGGGTGTGGTGGCACGCGCCTGTAATCCCAGCTACTCAGGAGGCTGAGGCAGGAGAATTGCTTGAACCCGGGAGGCGGAATTTGCAGTGAGCCGAGATTGCGCCACTGCACTCCAGCCTGGGCTACAGAGCGAGACTCCGTCTCAAAAAAAAAAAAAAAAAAAAAGCACACATGCAGGGTCAGAGCCTGTTTACTCTCCACTGACTAGATCCCCCAGAGCTCAGACACCCATCAGCTCTGTTTGTGAAGGAGACGAGGGGAGGAGGGACAAAGGGGGAGACGAATTTAGTAACTCTCTTCAGAGCTGAGAAAAGCAACCTGCTCTTTAGTTCCAGAGGACAGGAGAGCTCTGACCAGCAGCAGTTCAGAGGTCCTGCAGCAGGAGTGACTGACAACACACACAATGAATGAGGGTGATAGGGTGAAAGAAAGTGGGAGGCTTATGGCGTCTTTCCCCGTGAAGCGTTATCGGCGCACAGAGGCCTAACTCAAGACTCACAGGTTATGCTCATCTGTACAGAATCCTCCCTGTCCTGCGGGGCCGAGGATCTCTCCTCGCCCTCGAGGCACTGGGGGTGGGCACCAGAGCAGCCGAAAGGAGTAGGGCGGGAAGGGAGGGAAGGAGAAGGAAGGGAAGAAACTAGGAAAGGAAGGAGGGAAGAGGAGGAAGCAAGGGAGGGCCAGTGCGCCCGCGTCTCCTTGGAAATGCCTCTCTGGCCTCGTCCCCGCGGAGGTAATTGTGATGCCACGCGTGGAACCCTCAGTCTCCCTGGTCCACCCTCAGGGTTGATGGAACCGCCCGCTCCCGCCCAGGCGTCCGGGTGGGCGCTGGTCCATGGGCTCCAGCCAAGGCCAGCGCTTCAAGGGCAGCGGCCTGCGCCCGGTGCCACCCAGTCCAATAGCCAAGAGTTACAGCTCTGGCTGGAGCCAGACTTCCCGCCCAACCCGCGGGCGACCCAGCAGGGCCTCAAGCCCCCAGTCCTCAATCATTGGCCCGCGACTCGACGCGAGCCGGCCCCCGGCCCAGCGCTGGGCCCCGCCTCCCTCGTTGGTTTGCCAGCCTCCCGCGTGCGCCGCTCGGGGTCTGCGAGCCCGGCCACGCCCTCTGCCCAGCCCCTGCCCAGCCCCTGCCCCGCCCCTCTTACCGCAGCACCGGCTCTCATCCCACGAGCGGACCTTGGGCTCGGTCTTTTCCTTAGTCCATCTTTCAATTGTGAGTGTCGTCCTGACCCACATCGCTCTCCGCCCAGGTCTTCGTCTCTACAGGACTCTTCCTTGAAGTCCAACCCTGAGCCTCAGCCCGGCCGAGCCCTCGGCCCAGCCGTGAACTCCAGTCTCGGCTTCGCCCCCGCCTAGACCCTAACCCCGCCTCATGCTGGCGCAGCCCCCGCCCGCCTCCCCCACTCCGCTCCAGGCTGCGTAGTCTTCCCAGCCCGGGTCTCAGCGTCAGCCGCGTTCTTCATCCGGGGCCTCCTGGCGCCTCGCAGGCCCCTCTTTGTTCCCCCTGTAACCCTAGGATTTCCCCTTTATCTCAGACCTTAACCTTACAGGCCCAGCTTTCGCCACCCATCTCTGGTTCCAGCTTGCAGTCCAAGCCCCAGATTTTAACCCTGCCTCCAGATCGTAGCCCCAATTCTTAGTGTTAAAACGAGCCCCGCCCCGGTCATTCTCTAAACCGCACACTCCCGCCCCGCTCCCCGCCCCGCCGACCCTTGGGAACCCAGCCGCAGCCCCGCCTCTGCCCGCCGGCGAGCGAGCGAACCCCATCTCTACAAAAAATACAAAAATTAGTTAGCTTAGTGGCGCGCACTTGTAGTCCCAGCTACTTGGGAGGCTGAGGTGGGAGGATTACCTGAGCCCAGGGAGGTCCTGGCGTCGCCATCTCCACTCCACCGTCCGGGCTTCGAGGTCCCTCCCGCTCTGGTGGAATCCAGGCTTCCCCTCTCTCCGCCCACAGACCTCTCCCAAGGCCTAACTCCCGGCTGAGGAACTGATGTCGGCTCCCAGACCCTGCGCCACCCCGCAGCGTTCCCCGCCCCTGGCCCCCATGAGACACCCTATTCTAGAGACAATACTTCTGGATAGAAAGTCGTAAGCTTATCCCGTCTGGAGAACAGGGCAGGCTGCATTCATTGGAACCTCATCACAGTGACACCCCTCACGCCCTCAGGTACAACACTCTGCGCATGTATATATCACAGAACACAGAAAATCTACTCACCACACACATACAACATGCACACGGAACACAGAACTCCCATACCCGGTGCAGCACAAACACTACACCTGGACTATGGTGCTGGCTTCACACACATCTGTTAACAGGCAAGGCAAAGGTGAGGAGCCCAGTGCTGTGAGGGAACAGAAATGGAAAAAATAATGACAGGAGAGTGTGAAAAGAAGTTTTGGCCACATCGCTGACATTCCATGCACCACACCCCTCCACTTCTCTTGGCACCAGCTTCCAAAGCCAGGATGGAGAGGAGGGGAAAGGATGGGGTCCACACCTTGTTTTTTCCACCATCATCCAGGGGCTCTGCTGCTGCTGCTATTGCTCCGCCTGATCCCCACCTTCACTTTCCTCCAGACCCATGTCCGGAGTGGGTAGGGCTGCTGCCTAGACCCTCCTTCCTGTGGTAGCTCTAGAGAGTCTAGGAACTGTGAGGGAGGGGAAGCCAGGAGAAGGGAAGAGTGCAGAAAAACCAACCATCCTGGTGAAAATGGAACCGGGAATGGAACAGACAGAGCACTTGGCAACTAGGAGCCAGAATCTGCCTTCTAATTTGGACCCCCTTAGCCTCCTAGGATGACAGGAGGCCATAGTCCTCCTTTGTTGACCCACATGTCTGAGGTGCTTCCAGCTCCTCTGGAACTCTGGGTCAGATTTCAACAGGGAGCCAGGGTCTCGGTCACCTTTCCCCATACAAAAGTTAATGGAATAAACAACCAAAAAACCAAACAAAAAACAAAATAAAACAACAAAAAAGAAAAGTTAATGGTTATAACTCCTGAGTTCAAGCGATTCTCCTGCCTCATCCTACCAAGTAGCTGGAATTACAGGCACGCACCACCACGCCCAGCTAATTTTCGTATTTTGATGGAGATGGGGTTTCACCATGTTGGCCAGGCTGGTCTCAAACTCCTGAATTCAAGTGATCCGCCTGCCTTGGCCTCCCAAAGTGCTGAGATTAGCGGCATGAGCCACCGCACCCAGCCTGGAAAAGTATTTCTTTTTTTTTTTTTTTTTTTTTTGAGACGGAGTCTCACTCTGTTGCCCAGGCTGGAGTGCAGTGGCCGGATGTCAGCTCACTGCAAGCTCCGCCTCCTGGGTTTACGCCATTCTCCTGCCTCAGCCTCCCGAGTAGCTGGGACTACAGGCGCCCGCCACCTCGCCCGGCTAGAGACGAGGTTTCACCGTGTTCGCCAGGATGGTCTCGATCTCCTGACCTCGTGATCCGCCCATCTCGGCCTCCCAAAGTGCTGGGATTACAGGCTTCAGCCACCGCGCCCGGCCGGAAAAGTATTTCTTAAAGGGAAGGCAAGAAAAGGGTGAAAAAAAGAAAAAAGATTCTCCAGTAGTGAAAATTTGGGTATAAGCACCAAGTAGGACACGTGTGGGGAAAGGATCAGGGGAAAAGGGCTCTCAAAACCAGCCATTCAGACTTCACCCAGTGAGGGCCCAGTGCAGCCTACCTGAACCTGCCCAGGGGCCAGGGATGGCCAGCACAGCATCCCCAGGGGGCTCTAGTGGCAAGATGGCCCCACAGTCATGCCAATTCCACATCCATCATCCCCAGCAAAGAACTCCAGCCCCAAAGTGCTCGTAACAAAGACATTTTAATGCATAAGGCACAGTGAGAGGCTGGAATCAAGCATCCTCACACACAAAGGGCCCAGCAGGCTGAGCAAAAGAACATACACTCTTCCCCACTACCGCTGGGCATCCTGGACAGTCCCCTGAAGAGTAGGGGGCATCCAGTCTTTGGCACGGTGCCTGGAGCAGGAAGTGACTAGCATGGTCCCAGCTACCCCTCTGTGGGAATACTGCCACCAAGAGGCAGCTCTTTGGTCTGGATAAAGTCAGTGCAAATGTTCAGGGGTCAAGCTCTGGAGGAATGAGGGTGGCACAGTGCCCCAGGGCTGGCAGTCCCTGAACAGTCTCCTCACCCCTCATGGGCAACATGTGGGCTTCTTCTTGCTGGCAGTTAGGTAGAGGTTGCTGTCATCACTGTTGATGCCTAAAGAAAGGTGGGAAATATGTGAAGCAGGGATTGGAGGCTCACTGTGCCCTCTGCCACCCTCAACCAGGCAGGCACTCACGGACAACATCCCCAATGCGTCGGGCCCCCGATTTCTCCAGCTCAGCCAGCACATTGGCCTCAAAAGTCAGTGCTGCCACGCGGAAGAAGAATTCTCGGACATTCTCACCTGACACAGGGAGCAGATAGGTGCTCAGGGGCAGTGCCAGATCTGGGGACACAGGGCACAGCTGGAGGTATAGCAGTGAGAGGAGAGCCAGGCAAGAGTGTCACAGCAGAGCCCTGAAGCCTCCAACTCACCAGTGAGAGATGAGACTGCCCAGTACTCAGCCTTCATCTCCTGGGCCACCTGGAGGGCGTCTTTCTCCATCAGCGCATACTGAGCAGGGGTCTGAGGGAAGGCCACAATCAGAGGGGAGCATTCCCTCACCAAGCTGGGAAGTCCCCCCACTGGCACACTCACACTCAGATCCTTCTTGGAACCTACGAGGAAAAGCAGCACACTGGAAGGGTCATTCTCCTTCAGGGCATCAGCCAGCCACTGCCTGCCACGGGTGATGGAAAGTGAGGGATGAGTAAGCCTGCAGGGCCCCTCCTGCCGACATTCATATGCCCAATTACCCCCTCTCTGGTGCAACATGCATTCTTCTTCTTCCTGACCACCCTTCTGTTCTGAACCCTCTCTTCCCGGAGCCTCCCATTTATTGCAGGATGCTCACATACTTGGTATGTTCCAGAGATGCCACATCATTCAGGTTGAAGACAACGATGATGGCTGGAAGAGTGGTAGAAACAGCCCCAGGTTGACAGGGAAGACACTACTGCTCATTTCCCCAATTCTTCCAGCTCCAGATGAGAAGCCATGTGCACTCTGAGACCCACCTACCCCACTTCACCCAGCCCCATACCTTGAGCTCCTCGATAGTAGGTTGACGCAATGCATTTGAACCTCTCCTGTCCAGCGGTATCCCAACTGGGAGGAAGGAGGAGTGAAGCACAGGTATGTATGTTGGGGGGTGTGGGCGCTGGGGGGAAGGGATAGCTGGAAGGGGTGTGGAAGCACTCACAGCTGCAAACTGAAGGGGATACCCAGCACCTCAAATCGTTCCATCTCGAAGTCCACTCCAATGGTGGCCTTATAATTCTTATCAAAGGTGTCTTTGCAGAACCTGAGAGGGTACCAGATGCTCCAATCTGGAGCCAGCCCACCTGTCTAGGTTTCGCCCCACCCTGCCCAGTTCAGCTCCAGCACCCCCTTACCTATTAATGAGGCAAGTCTTCCCCACCGACAGGTCCCCGACCACAATGATCTTGGAGATCTTAAATCTGCTGGACACAAGAGTGGGCAAGGGGAGTGGGCACGAGCTCTTTCACCCTAGGGAGTTCCAATGCTCCTGACTAGGTCCAGAAAGGTAGCTGCACCCAGGCTGAGGGTATTATAGACACCAGGCGTCCCAGGCAGCTGCCTGAACAGATGTGCTGGAGAGGAGGAGTGTTTTGTGCTCCAGCAGCAGAGAAACGTGAATTTGAATCCCAGCTCTCACACTGATTAGCTGTGTGACTTTGGACACATTATTTAGCCTCTCTAAGCCTCAGTTTAAACATTTAGGTGAAGTTAGTATATATATATATATATATATATATATATATATTTTTCTTTTTTTTTTTGAGACGGAGTCTCGCTCTGTCGCCCAGGCTGGAGTGCAGTGGCGCGCTCTCGGCTCACTGCAAGCTCCGCCTCCCGGGTTCACGCCATTCTCCTGCCTCAGCCTCCCGAGTAGCTGGGACTACAGGCGCCCACAACCGCGCCCGGCTAATTTTTTTTTGTATTTTTAGTAGAGACGGGGTTTCACCGTGGTCTCGATCTCCTGACCTTGTGATCCGCCCGCCTCGGCCTCCCAAAGTGCTGGGATTACAGGCGTGAGCCACCGCGCCCGGCCAAAGTTAGTATATATTTTATTGGGTCGTTGTGAAGGTTAAAATGAGATAAATGTCCTATATTCTAAGACACCCTCCCCCCCATTTTAATGTCTCTGAAATCAGAATATATCTTAAGTGATGGACGTTTCAATAAAGATAATGATAGTACCCAACACTGCCTGGCACACAGCCAATGCTTAATTAATGGTGCCAACTGTTATCAGTATTACCTTTAAAACCCACAATAAAGGCCGGGCGCGGTGGCTCAAGCCTGTAATCCCAGCACTTTGGGAGGCCGAGACGGGCGGATCACGAGGTCAGGAGATCGAGACCATCCTGGCTAACACGGTGAAACCCCGTCTCTACTAAAAAATACAAAAAACTAGCCGGGTGAGGTGGCGGGCGCCTGTAGTCCCAGCTACTCGGGAGGCTGAGGCAGGAGAATGGCGTAAACCCGGGAGGCGGAGCTTGCAGTGAGCTGAGATCCGGCCACTGCACTCCAGCCTGGGCGACAGAGTGAGACTCCGTCTCAAAAAACAAAAAACAAAACAAAAAAAAAACCCACAATAAGACTCATCCCTGTAAGCACAGCCAGACCCCTGCCCTGGGGCTCCATGGATGCTATGTGAGGATCTGAGCAGGTGACCACTTTCCCATCTCAGACACCTTAGTCTCTACTCAGGAATCCAGCTGCCACCCTTCTAACCAACCCCATCTCATAGAACTCACAACAACCTTATTGGGAAGAAAGGAGAGGACACAGGGGCTTAAAGGGGAAATAACCATATAGCTGGTAGGAGCTGAAATGAAGCCCCAAGGGGGTGGGGGTGGTTGTTTACCCTCGTTATGACTAGAGTTTCCTGGGACCTCCTTTCTTTGCTGTGGGTGTCCCTAACTCACCCCACGGTGCCTGTCCGGTGTTCCTGGCAGGCGCAGGTGACGCGGGGGTGGAAGTCTTTGTGCACGTGCAAAGCGGCCTCCTTCCTCAGGCACTTAGTGGGAAGGATGAAAGAGAATGGAGCTTCCCACTCCTGGCCCTTGTCCCGTAGCCAAGCGGCCCGGGTAGGGGTGGAGTGCAGGGACCACCCAGAAGCAGCAGGCCTAGCTGGGTGGCAGGGCTAGGCCCAGTCCTCTAACTGGTCTGGTGCCGCCTCCGCCCCGCCCACACCCCCGGGCTGTAGACGGAAGCCCGACGTGGCCCCGGCGCCTACCTGGGGCAGCTCTGCCAGGACGCGATCCCTCCGCACGGGCGCCAGAATGTTCATCCTGCCTGCGGCCTTGCAGGGCGCCCTGAGAAGGCGCCGAGGTCGGATCCGCGCCAGCGACCCGGGCGCGTGGAGAGCCGACGATCACCCGCGGCCGGGGTGTCCCGACTACAACTCGGGGCCACGGGGACCCTACGGGAGCCCGAGGTCTCGGAGACGCTACGACCACCGCGGGCCACAGAGATGAAACAATCACCCGGGGCCGGGGCGAGCCCACAATCACCCGGGCCCTGGGCGTTCCGAAGATGACTCTGGGGCGAGGAGACTCCTCCGCCGCCAATTGGGGGCGGGGAGTCCCGTCTGGTGTGGGCCGGGCCCGCGCAGACCCTACGATTACGCGGGGCCGGATAGCTCCTACAATAACCCGGGACCGCGGAGACCCGACGTCATCTCGGGGCTGAGGCTGCCCTACCATTACAGAGTGGCCCCGGGGCGCGGAGTGGCCCCGCCACACGGGGTCAGTGTGGGCAAGGGCGGCGCTGCCAAGGCCAGCAGGCCGCTGGAGGAGGGGACGAGGGGCCCAGTCCGGCTGCAGGGCCTCGAGTCCCACTCCGCTGGGACTCCGCGAACGCTGTAACACGATCCCCGGAAATTCCTAGCGAAGGGCCGCCCCCCCGCCCCTCTCCTGGCCGCTCCAGGCCTCGCTGCCCGCCCTCGCCTCTCCCTCCTCTCCACGCCTTTGCGCTGCCCTGCTCAGGCTCCCTCGTCTGACGCTTCACCGGGCACCAGGACCGCCCCCAACCAGGCTGGAGCCTATCCAGATAGGGACTCCCCAGGCTGCTCTCCCCTGCACCTCTATGCCCGGCTCCGCCTTCAGGGGGACCCTTACCCAGCCGAATTGGTGATAGGGAATCGGAGACTGCTGCGCAGCATCTGGCGATGCCAGAAACCAGCAGGGAGGGGAAAGGGGGAGAGAAGGGGCCCAAGGAGAGGCGGCGCTTCCCTCCTCAACTCCAGGCCTGGGAGGTGACTCACAGAGTCTGCCCCCGCTCGCCCTTCTGCCCTGGGAGGTTGGGGGTGGTGGTGGTGGAGGGGAAGCGTGCTAAGGGGGTGCCAGGGTTAGAATGAGGTGCCCACCGAGGAGAGAGACGTCTGAAGTTTGGCGTCTTTTCCTTCAAGGCTGCTGTGTAGATTGTGAGATGGGAGGGCTGAAGATCAAGCTGCCTCCCTCTAGGGAGGTTAAAGAAGGGCTAAGTGGACCCGGAAACTCCGCTCTTTGGAGTGGTCTCCGCTCTGGGAGGCGGGGACTCCCCTCTGATATGGGTGTTCATTGTTCTGGCCCCATTGGAATCTATCCCCCAGAGACAACTTCTTTTTGCAAAGTCCTGCAGGATAGAAGAGGGGGCAGTGCACAATCAATTTCACCGTCAAAGGGGACATCTCTAGTTTTATGAGGGGAGAGGGAAGACAGAAAGGATCAAGTGGGGATGGGTTAGGCACACACCTTAGGAGATGCAAACCTGAGTGTTATGAAACCTTTCTCTGTGTCTGGAGCTGAATTTGAGGATGTAAAGATGACCAGGACACGGAAGGGAAGACTAGTTTTGGGCAGGGGATTGTGAGTCAAGTTACTAACAGGAAGAACTAGCGAATCTTGTAGAAATGTGTGGAATTTTCATAGAACTTCAAGTGCATTATCAGGAAACGCAGTGAAACTGACAGTATCAGTGTCGCAGGTAAAGAGGGGCAGATGTAGCCGCCTTGTACTTCCTCTGACACTTTCCCTCCTCGTGACTCGGGTTTTTTTTTTTTTTTTTTTTTTTTTTTGAGACAGGGTCTCACTCTGCCACCCAGGCTGGAATGGCTCACTGCAGCCTCGACCTCCAGGGATGAAGCGATCCTCCCACCTCAGCCTCCCAAAGAACTGGGATTACAGGCACGCACCACCACGCCCGGCTAATTTTTGTATTCTTTTGTAGAGACGGGGTTTCGCCGTGTTGTCCAGGCTGGTCTCGAACACCTGGGCTCGAAGCAATTCGCCCACCTTGGCCTCGCAAAGTGCTGGGATTACAGGCGTCAGTCACCGCGCCCGGCCCTGACTTGATTTTTTCTGCCACCAAATCACTGTTACTGATAAACCACATTCCTCTCTGGACCTCAGTTCGACCGAGCAAATCCTGCTCCAACACTCTAGAACTTAGCTGCATCTAACTCCCGAGTCAATCTAAATGTGTTCTTTACTTTTGGCAGCGTTCCTGCCTCCTGGCATGGCAATCCTCTTCCCTGAGACTGGCAGTTGCTCAAGATGGGAAGCTCCCGGGACCAGACCCGAGCGACAGCCGGCTACGCCGTCCGCTTGCCCGAGCAAATAAACGCGTGTCTTCAAAAAACTACAACCCCCATGGTGACATGCGCCTGTAGTCCCAGCTACTCGGGAGGCTGAGGCAGGAGAATGGCGTGAACCCGGGAGGCGGAGCTTGAAGTGAGCCGAGATCGCGCCACTGCACTCCGGCCTGGGCGACAGAGCGCTCAAAAAAAAAAAAAAAAAAAAAAAAAAAAAAA